>NC_048893.1:135584075-135651282 GCF_011077185.1 Oxyura jamaicensis
CCTTCCCTTCCCTTCCCTTCCCTTCCCTTCCCTTCCCTTCCCTTCCCCGCCGCGCAGAGCCCAACAGGTACCCCCCGCACCTTCCTCCCCTCCTTCCTCCTCCTCCTCCCCGCTGTTCGGGGGTGCCGCGTGGTGTGCCGCTGTGCCTAGCTGCTTGCTGCATCGCTACAGGCATGCCTACAACCGTATAGATCTATAAGGCAGAATGTATACATGTATGTATGTGACAGACCGGGCTGCGTGGCTTTCTGAGGATACATTCTGAGGGATTCTGAGGGATAAATGATTTATTATTATTATTATTTATTTATTTATTTATGCAGCAAAGTGTGTGCAGGGCAAAAAGAGTTTGGGTCTGGACATCGCGTGTCCTTCTGCTCCGCTAAAATGCGATTTTTGGCGACTCCGGGTATCTTTTCAGCAGGCGTCAGGGTGATAAGGAAAATCCCCCTTTGCTCTCAGGATCGGAAATGACAAAATTTCACTTACGCTGTGGTAAGCTGGAAACAAAAAGCCCTGCTAAGGTACTGCGAGCGATCGTTTCACTGCGATAAGGAAGCCCAGAGGCATGCATCTCTGCCTCCTCCATTATTTCCAAGTTCTGGGAAGTCGTTTTTTATTATGACATTGCATTAAGAAAAAAAGTTCCGACGGAAGATGCATTCCTGCTTTTAGCCCAGCTTCCACGCCTGGAAGACCTGCCCAGAAAGTGCTTGCTGTTCCCCAAGTTATTTAGCGAAGGAACGAGCCCAGCTTAGGGAAAATCCGCTGCGAGCCGGCCAATTCATTCACAGCCTGCACTTTCCCTTTTATTATTATTTTGCTTTCAGCCTAAACTTCTCCTCGCTACATCCTATAGCGGTCTTTCGGGGCTGACCCCGGCTACTCGCCACAGGACGAGCGCCACTCGCCACCGCCGGCGGAGCAGCGGCCGCGGGGGCCCCTGGCGGCGGCGGGGAGAAGCGCGGCGGGTGCCGGGGGGGGCTCCCGGTGGGCACCCCCCGAGCCCCGACCGGGGGCTGTGCGGGGCTGTCCCTATGGAGCTGGCCCGCAGGAGGATGGCAGAGAGCCCCGAGGCTCGGGCTGGGCTCCCGGAGTCTGTGATCATCGCCGCCTCCTCGCCAGGGCGAGAGGAAAAAAAAAGGAAAAATAAATAAATAAATAAAAAGAAGATAAAGAAGATTGAGATTTTTTTTTTCCCTTGGCCTTGGTGGGCTGTGTTGATGCCCAAGGAGTGCTTTAGCTCCGCCGTTCGTTATACCTTGGGCCTGTGACATTTCTACTTCTCCCTTTTCGCTCACGCTCACATCCTTTGCTCTTTAAAGCTCCCCCTGCCTTCGCTGAGGCTTTTCAAGTTGTGTATTCAGGTAAGGATTATGATTATCCAGCACGTGTTTTAATAAAAGAATGTTTTATTACTCACTGTAACGACAGGAAAATGCATATGCTCTCCAGCACAATAAAGTGGATCCATATTTTAATTTACTTTTCATTGCATCTTCACAGAAGCGACTACTGTTTTTTCCACCTGAGGGATACCAAAGGCTAAAGCCTTTGCAGCACTTGTTGTCAGGGGTATGTAAGGGTCTCGGGAAGCTGCCATGCAGGAAACTAGTACACATAATAAAGGGGGAAATGCAGAGGGAAGGAACAGGTCCCGCAAAGCAAGTGGCCTACTTGTGAGAACCGTGTGCCCCCCTGCCAGCCCCAAGCACTTCCCTGCTGCTAGGCACCTCAGCTTTCCTGTGACTGAATTTGAAGTTATGCCCTCACCGGTGGCTCTCCCAGCTCCCCAGCCACCCACAAGCAGCACAGGAGGGAGCTGGGGCTGCTTGGAGGTGCTTTGAGGTGTCGGTGACACCAGCCTGCAGTGAGTGGCCAGCTGAGCCCAGGCCCCCCAAAGCCAAGCTGCCTGTGAGTGGCTGCGGCTCCACATTTTTTTACCACGTATGACAAGTTATGCAGTATTTTTCATCCTGTGTGTAGTACATCATTTTGTTCCCCACCTATCACTGTAACCCATCACTGTCCAGCGTGTTGCAATCTATCAGTTTTCCCCTGAAACTCTCAACATTTGTCTAACAAATAAATGACTTGGTATCTTCAATCAACGTTTTGCTTTTCATTTTGTTTTTAGCCAGTGCCAATTTAAACAGCAACTTTTAAGACATGATGACTGTGAGAAGTGATAATTGCTTTTGAGGATGGCAATGAAAAAGCAAGTAATGCAGTACAGAATGGGGCACTTACATTTCAGTCTAAATTAGTGGCAATCCAAGGGAGATCCTTTAGACGTCCTTTGGGCTTCATAAGATATAACCTATATTCTTCTTTTCTCAGAACTGAAGGAATGTCCATAACAAAACAGTGGAAGATGCAAAGGTGTTGAGGTGAGGATGTCAACTGAGACACTGTAGCCATGCTGTGGCCATATTTAAGTGTTTGCAGTGAAATAAAAACATACAAAAAGCCATAAAGAATTGGAGTAATTTGATCAAGCACTGCTTTAGAATAATTTAGATTTCTCTGAACATTTCAGTGTCAGTTCCAATCTGAGGAGCAAGGGCATTAGGGGAAATATATCCTTATTACGAAGAACATTATCTCCAGATTTAAAAAACAAATCGCTGTTCAAGTGCTGCATTCATCTTGCCTGCATAAGCTGAATAACAAAGCAGCTTCATTCAGTTTTCTTGAAAGTTTAATTTATATGTTAAAGAAGGTTTTTTGAAAGGCAAGATTATTTCATAAAAATCATTCCTTTCTTACTTTTGTACAAATTCATTTAGATATTCCACAGAGACCACATTCCGTTTACAAAAAAAAAAAAAAAAAAGGATGAATTTAGGCAAGAATGCAATTCAAGGTAGCAGAACAGGGTTAAGCTTTTGAAATACATTGTTGCCTAAATTCATCCTGGAGTAAGCTGGCACAGCTCGAATATCAGAAATAAAAACCTTTTCCATTGCATTTGATTTGTTCTTTCATTCTTAATGGGCGCAACTGAGGAAATTTGGCAGTAGAACTGCACGCACTTACTCTCCAGTGCTGAATTGTTGTAAGCAATCACTTTTCAACAATTTTTCATGAAAGCATACAGGCAAAACCCAACGACGAGCCATCCCTACTCATTAGCCTCTTTGGCCGTGACCAGGCTGTGAAGGAGATGTGCCCCGCAGGGCCCCAGCTCCGCCGTGTTGGGGGTACCAGCACAGCTCCCCCGCTCCCAGGGGACTGAGCTCCATCCAGGGGAAGCCCGAGGACACTGATGCACTTTGAGCTACCACCCAAGCCTGCAGCAGGATGGGCCAAGGTGTTTTCTTGGAGCCAAGATCTGGGAAATTCTCCCATCTCCCACAGTTCAGATGCCATGGGTGAGTAATGGTCTCCCACACAGACTGTTCCGCTGCTCGCAGCGAGTTTATTTAAATTGTTAGGTGTTGTGTGGCATGAGGCAGTGGCATTTACGTATTCCAGCCTGGAATCCATCGGCTCCTTGAAGCATCTCCCGAACCATGGGGCAACACCTATGTTCAGGCAGCAGCTCACACTGGGAGTTTGTTCTTCTGTCGTTTCAGCTCTGAGCAAGGATGAGGAATGTGTGGGATCCTCTGAGACATGAAAGACAGGCAGCTTCTTCAGGAATTTTCAACATGATTTAGCAAATCCACAGTAACAGAGCAAACCCTAATCACTGTTTACTACCTTTACCTTCAAACACAGAAAGCAATAGTCAACACAACTGGAAATGATATTTATCACTGGAAGTGATAAAATGTCTTTGGTGTCATATATCTTTAGCAGGTAATTAATTGTTGGTTCTTCTACACATCAGGTAAATTTCAATACATTGTCTATTAAAATAAAGCAAAGGGCCTGATCCTGTACCTCTTGTTTGCAGGTAGTTCTGTGTTCAGGGAAGATGAGACTCGTCATACATGTAAAATTTGACTCAGAGCTCCTGGCACTGAATCCAGCAATGGAGACCAGAAAGTGATGCTGAGACATTCAGGGTAAGAGTCAGGCTTGGGTCTGAGCGAATACAGCAAACATGAAAAAACCTCCAAGGCAGACAGAATGGCTCTGGAGAAGGTGCTTTAAAGACGGTTTTGATTTTTTTCATTCACGTAGGGGAAAGCTTCAAATTGAAAGCTTTTTTTGTAGGAGTTAGAGGACAGTAAAAAGCAACTTCTTGTGATTCATTCCTGTTCTGGGATTTGTGAGTATTTAGATATCCTTTTTACCACACGTGGTCTCCTCTGGAGGTTCACAGATTGCTCATACTTTTCAGCCATTTTGGTGGTTTTACCGTGCTAGGCAGTTGAACACCACAACCGCTCTCTCACTCCCCCTCCTCAGATGAGGAGGGGAAGAAGTAAAGGAAAGATCAACTCACGGGTTGAGATAAGGATGATTTAATTAAAGAGGGAAATATATATATATATATATATAATTAAGGAAATATTATTATTAATTAAACAATTCAACTAAAGGGAAAAAAGGGAAAGGGGAAAAGGGAGGGGGAAAGGGAAAAACTAAACAAAACAAGTAAAGGCTATGTGGAAAAGGCTATGTGGTGTTCGGGAGGAGGACAGACGTTTTCACAACGAGAGCCCACCCCTCCCCTCTTCTTCCTTTTTCCACCTTTTATTGCTGAGTGTGACATCATATGGTATGGAATATCCCTTTGGTTGGTTGAGGTCAGCTGCCCTGCTGATGTTTCTTTCTCACTTTTTGCCCACCCCCTAGGAGGGTCAGAGAGAGTCCTGATGCTGTGCCAGCACTTCTCAGCAGCAGACACAACACCGGTGTGATACCACTGCTGTTCTAGCTACAGGTGCAGAGCACAGCACTGTATGGGCTGCTGCAGGGAAAGTTAACATCCCAGCCAGACCCAGTACAGCCATGCAGTAAATACAGCCTCTGTAGAAGCATGCTCGTGCCACTGCCACAAGCACTGTGTGGCCTAAGGGTCTGAGCAGGTATTGCTGTCCTCCAGCCTTCTCTTGCAGGAAGACATATGCTGAGGAGCTGTATGGGGTTGGTACCAAGGTCTGCCTAGGGCAGTATCCTTTCTGTGAAAGTGGCCAGAAGGAGAGGTTTATTGAGAAGAGGCACTGAGCATGTGTATATGATATTTCTCCCCAGTACTCCTCTAGCCTCTTGTAAGCAGCATCTCAGGAAGACAATACAGTTTCTGTCCATTCAGAGAATTGTGCAGCAACAGTCCCACACTCCAGATTGGACGTGAACCCATAGTATCCACCTTTGGTCAGTGGCTATCCCATTAATTCCTTAAACTTTCTCTGTTCAATAACAGTTTTTTTTTGTTTTGAAACCCTACAACTACCTCATCTTCCTATGGGGGGGGGGGGGGGGGAGACAGGGGGAACAATACAACAAAACAACCCAAAACTAAAACAAACAAGCAAACAAAAACAACAAACAACAAAATAATAATAATAATTAAAAAAGGAAAAAAAAAGAAAAAAACTTGTTTTTGTCATTCGAATGTTTGCTGTCTGAGGGGAAGAAGTGTTAAATAACATTCTTACCATCCAAAATAAAACAAACTAACTAACTAAAAACCTCTCATTGAACAGAATCCAGCTTGCCTTTTACAATTGCAGATATTATCATAAATGCCAATGTGTGATAAAATTTTTTGAGAGCCTGTGCCACCTGTAGGCTGCAAGAGTGACTGGGAAGAGAATCAAACTTAGAGGTACCACTACATACCTGCCAACAACTCAGTAGTTAGTGTGCGTACTTTGGGGGTCAAAAAAAAAGGCAAGTCTCCACGTGGACTACCTCCTAATTGATCCTTATCAGCCCACCCACCATTCCCTGACACCTGGTTGAGCAAGATTAGTTTGGTGCACTACATTGTGTCAGTGATGTCATGAGAGTTACATCTTATCTGTCACTCTGGTGAGACTGGGAGCAGTGAGCTGTGGACAAGGCAAGGAGCCATGTCCATGGTCAAATGGTTACCAACGTCCATGGGCATGCACATCCCAGCTAGGAGCAATTGCTGTGCTTGCCTGTCTTGGACGCACGCTGGGCTCTCCTCTCCTTCTCTGGACCTTCATGGAGCCCTGCCCCAAGCCCAGCTCTGCACTCATTATACATTTCTGTGGACGTAAGCAGAGGCAGCAGAGGCTGAAACTGAGAGGGTCTGTCTTGCATACATAGAAAGATCTGCTTCCCTCTGCCAGCCACCAGGTGTTTTTAGCTGTTTTGGAGGTGCTCAGTGAGCAAATCACTGTGGATGCTCAGTGCGACTTCTGTGCACTTTGCTGAGAAAACAGGAGGTCTCCCAGGCTCTCACCTTTTTTGTGGGAGTAACCTATGTGCAAGAAAAGAAATAACCACAGGGATTTATGAAGTTTTGCTGCCCAAAAGTCTTTGCATTTTTTCACTGCTTTGATCCCCAAAGGACTGAATTAATTGCATCCAAATAACATCATCCCACTTTAAAAGCAGTGAAATGAATGAGGAGCTGTGTGGCTGATAAAAACCGCATGGGAAGCTGAAATGAATACAGAGATCCAAAGCCTCACCTTGCCTCAGGGCATCCCTGTAACTAATAGGTGGGCATGCCCCTCACAGGCTCCTCCTTGCCAGCTTCCAGGCACCCGCTCTGTCACCTGGCTTCTCCCTGGCCACTGGTAATCTGCAAAAGTCCAATTCCACAGCATCAGGAAAAAAAAAAATATATATATATATATAAAATTAAAAATAATAATAATACAAAAAAAAAAAACTGTGAAAAGGAATACTCTCATGAGCTTTTTTCTCAGCAATGTTTAGGAATGAAGGGGAATAAGAGATGGCATGGGAAGCCCAGAGAGCTCCCCAGTCCTGGACTGGACCCTGACCACCAAGTGAAGCCACCTTTAAAAAGAGACTTTGTGAAAGTCTGAGGAGACACCAAACATGCATAAGGGATGTCTCAGAAAGGGCACAGGCTCTCCTCTCTGTCCCAAATAGAACGTAGGACTGATGCTTCACAGTAAAATACCACCTAATTCTGAAATATCCCAGTTTGCTGTCTTCACTCCATATGTACCTTTCTGGGCAACAGTGAGGATGTATCATGCACAAACATCTGCTTCATTGCATGCATGTATGCTTTCCATTTAGTTCTTCTGGCTCCAGTGGTGATTTTTTGGTCTCTAAAATGATAACCAGTATAAGAATGACATTTTGCAATCAAGTGTCGAATGCATTTTTTATTTAAACATTAAGATTAAATTACAAAAGCTTCTGGAACAAAGAAAGATGCCAAGGAGAAAAGAGCTGAAAAGTCAGATCGCATTTTCTCATTCATTGTGAAAGCAAAACACATTGGCAGCAGCAAGGCGTTTTATAGAAAATTTTCAGATGGACAGTACGAAGACCTTTCTGTCAATATTGTCACTGAAATACCTTGCTGTCATGACGCACTTTTTTTTTTTTTTTTTTCTGATCACACCTCTTAATGTTGTCTGATTGGTTTTCACTGTGGGAAACAAGTAATAATTATTTCAGAATTACTGTAATTCTTTACTGTTTATCTCTGCTAATATAACACAATCTTCTCGGGAAAACATCCAAACATTAGCTGCTTTACCTTAATAAAAATGTCTACTGCCATTGTCAAAAGTTTTATTTGCACAAATATGTTCTTAATCTATGTAAATTTCATGCAATATATCTCTAATTTTTGGAATAGATACTGAGAACCATTCAAGAAAATTCCCTTGGAATGCAAAACCCAATTTTATTTTATTTTTTAAGGGCAAGATTCCACCACCTTTATTTACACAGGTAGCATCTTGCTCTCCATGTTACTCCACTGCAAGCTAGAGGCTCAAGCAGTGAAAAATCAGCATAGCCCCATTAGGATTTATCGCCTTGTATTAACTTCTATTAATGAAAATTGGGCTGAGCAGTTTTATCTGTGGAGTAATACGCTACCTATAACCAGTAAAGGTGCTCAAACATAGCCCTACAGTTAATAATTTGGCACATTTACAACTGGCATTACTCACAGTAACCTATCAGATGACAATAGTGGAGCTCTTCTGTAAAATAGAGGTTAAGCCTACATTTGTATGACTGTACATCTGAAGTATAAAAACCACGATATGTAGTACACGTGAACAGTTAAAAAATATAACTTATTTTATTTGTAAACTATCAATGCAAGATACTCGGCAGCAAAGAAGCCATGTTCAATGTCTTCTGATCTTTTATCAAGATCTGTTGCTGTAAGTAATATAATCGTCTCCGAAACATCTGAGGTTACATGTAGAAACAATCAAGGCAATATTATTTGTACATATTATTAAACATGCAAAAAACTTCCTGAAGAATATTGCCCAAATGTAGAAAGTTGTCTGGATCTCAAATTTTCCTTGGTAGCATCTGCTTTGTAAGTATGGCTCACGTGTGGCTTTAGAGTCCTTCAGTTTATTTTGGAGAATTGGCACCTTTAATGACAGGCTCCCTATTCAAATATGTGGCCCAGTAGACTAAGTTAAAAGTTCCAAATAGCACTGGAAAAATTATCCGGGACATTTTGTCAATCTTACTGATGCTGTTGTAAGTCTTTTTGCTTTCGGCGGGTTTTTCTTCTGTGGACTTTGCTGGAGCAGAAGCCGTGTTTGAGATGACAGATGGGGCTGAGTCCTTTGGCATGTTTGGGGCGGGGGTCATCTTCCCAGTGCTGTAAGTATTTGTTGATTTATTTCCCAGCAATTGGCGCTCTTTTTTCTGCAGTGCAAAGACCAAAATGTTAGACTGCAGAAACAGAAAGTGGAAACAGGTTCTCAAGATACCAAACCCCAAACCTAAACTCTGTAATCAATCATGCTAACAAACGCCAGGGGGCTATTCTGACTGACTCCCAAACAGCTGTTTCTGCCTCCATGTTATCTCTTACTCAGGCTAAAGTTTCCCTGATGTCAGAGATAACAAAGTAAGGCTGTCTGGACCTGGATCCCAGGGGGCATGTACAATAGCAGCTTCTCCTCTCAGGATGAAGCAGCCCTGCAGCTGGAGAGGCTGCTGCCCCCATGCCAGCCATGACCTCCTGGCTGAAGGCAGCAGTGCAGTGAAGGGCTTGGTGTCTGCTAGCTCCCCTCCTGGCACTGTTCTGGCAGGATGCCCGCCAAGGCAGCCGTCATTTGCTAAGAGTCAGTCCTATTCCAAAATGTTCCCTTTGGCTTGAAACTCAAGGTTGTGTTTTCACAGAATGCTCTTTTGTCTCAGTTTATCAAAGTTATTGTGGTGGGATCATGACCCATGGAGCTCAACGTGAGCCTTGCCATTTATTTGGGAGAGCACACAGAGTCCTCCACAGAGATATCTCTCATGGCATATGACTTCATAGCTGATTATCACAAATTTGGTGATACATGTCAGATGCACTCAATGCCCTATATTTTTTGGAAATATTTCCTTGCAAATATTCCTCTATAGGAAGAAGAGAGTATATCACAAATTAACTAAACACCTTCTTCACAGAGATGAAAATCCTGCATTCATTCATATGAACTATGTGGAGTTAGTGCTTTTTATTCTAGGTATTTAAAACATGTAAGGTACGCACCTTGATTTTAGCAGCTTCCTGGGCTTTTTTGCCATCCCATGCCCAACTCCTCTTGGTGAAATAGTTGACTGTTGCAAATTCAATCAATGCAGAAAATACAAAGGCGTAGCAGACGGCTATAAACCAGTCCATTGCAGTAGCATAGGCCACTTTTGGCAAGGAGTTGCGGGCACTGATACTTAAGGTGGTCATGGTGAGGACTGTTGTTACTCCTGTAAAGGAGGAAAAAAAAAAGAAAGAAAAAAAAAAAAAAAAAGAGGCAGAGATCAGCTTGGTAGTCCTTACGAGATCCCCAATAAGTTATGAGTGGGCCCCAGCTCAGCATGATAGCCACATGAAGTAAATCAGTATTTGCAAAGTTTGGTCAGAAACTATGAGATACTTTGCTGACCAATAAAAAAAATAAAAGCCTCTGCCTTAGGTATTTACTTCTCTGGTTCTCAGGTTATCTATAGCTACAGTATACTTAAACATGTGATTTTAAGGATAATACAAGCCCAGCTGTTGCAGAAACCAAAATCCCACTGGTATTTTATCCTTGCTCATTGATGCATGGTATATATAGGGTATCCCTTGTCAATTGGTAACATTATATAATCAGTGATCAACCTGTTCAGCAATAACTGTCATAATAAAGTGGGATTATTGTTTTTATTTTCTCACATAGAGATTTTATCATTGAAATTCCTGACTTATTTATTCCCTTGACTGTAGCACCTCCCTCCACAGAAGTCAGTAGCTGACAGAGCTGCCACTAGTTCCATCTGTGGATGGATGCCTCCAGCAGGACAAAACTGAACTCTCAGTTATTCCTTCATGAATCTCAAATCAGCATCACCAGTCAGCAGTGCGATGCTGGCACCTGTATTCTCCCTGTACAGATCGTGAATTGATTTTTTATCAAAGGTGCTGACAGATTTCAGTAGGCTCCTATAGATGAATGGCTCTATTACGAACTGTTGGCTAAAGTTTCTCACACAAAGCTGCTTCCACTCCCCTCATTTCTCATCTAGTGGGTTTTTTGATTTCATCAACCTTCAGTTAAGGCTGTTTATTTTTTTGCAATCTTCTAGTGCTAAGTCAAGTAATTTAAGAGACCCCAAAGGATTTTTGCATGACAGCTTCTGTAGTAAATATACATTTTCTAAATGCAAAATCATATTAATTTGTTTGATGGTAATAGAGATAATTGTCTCTAATTAACCTCTACATGGTTTTCCCAGATAAACATCTTGAAAACACAGCTAAACAAAATGTTTTGAAGTGAAATCTGTTTCAAATGCTTAGACTAGAGTATGTACTATCATATACATGACTTTTTGTTCTAAACCATCACATATTTAACCTGAGTGGGGAAAACAAAATAAAAAAGCAAATAGAAATTACAGCAATCTGATTCTTCTGTTTTCCATCCTTAACCTTCATATAATTGATCCATGTGCAATTTGTCATATTTTTTTTCAAAAAGCCCAGACAGTGTTTTTAAATGGATTTTGAGTTTAACTGGAAGAGAGCATGGGAACACCTACAACACAAGCAGAAATAAGCCCTGCGGTGTTGTTACAGAAAATCACTTCCACAAACAAGTCCTTTCCTTCCTCCATGCTGTGAGAGAGTCAGGTACTCACCAAAGACAGTCCGAGCAGGGACAGATTCTCTGTTCAGCCAAAACGACACTTGTGATAAGATCACAGTCATAATGCAAGGAAGGTATGTCTGGATGACAAAATAACCGATTTTCCTTTTGAGATGAAAATGTGCTGTCATAATAGTATATTCACCTAGGAGGAGAGAAATGCATACATGGGTGAAATAAGGGAGGCTTACTGATTTGGGGGTTTAAGCAGGACAGCTACACCTCCTGTTGGAGAGTACAATTCAGCCCCTCTTAATAGCGTGAAGAATGTCTGGATTTCTGTACTATGCAATACAGAAGCAACAAACAGTGACTGACTACTATTGCACTGAAAACCTGCAGTCCTTTTATGCACTTGGCATGTCTTGTTCACAAGCATGAATTATCTGGGTTGCTGGCAGTGCCTTGGCTGTGCCTGTTTTTGACCACGTCCCACAAACCGTCCCGTCAGAGTAACAATTAAGGCCATCTACTCTTAGAAACCCAATTTAGAAGCACAGCTTAACCTCGTTAGGGACCTGTTAATGCCAAGCCATCAGTTCTAAGGAATGACAACAGGTCCAGACACTCCTCCTGCACCACTCTTTAGTGACTGCCTGTCCCAGTATCTGTGCTGCAAAACTTCATGTTTTGCCCATAGATTTTAAGAGGTCTTGTTGATTGGAGTATCAAAACCCATCAAATCAATCCTCCAGGGGGAAAAAAAATCCCTCTGGTGCATGCAGTTTTCCTAGAATTTTGTATGCCTTAACTCTTGGAAAGATTACATATTTCTGGTCAGACATGATGCCATGTCTTGTTCACTTGGGCAATTAATAGAGTACTGCCCTCATGAAGAATTCACTGAAAGCTGCTAGAGCATGCTAAATTCCTTGTCTGTTTTATATGCCAAATTCACAGCACTGCCTTAATCTGGCTTTTGTCATGCCCTCTGAATTTCAATACAAGCCTAAAAAAAATGCACTCCAAAACAGACAGAGCAGCTGTCACCTTCCCTAACAGTTCAGTAAAAAATCAGAACTTAAGCAGCTCTTTCAGACTGTTCCTGTAAAACCATAGTTGTTACTGATGGCCATTCATTGATGGTAACTGCTCCCCAAAGCCAAAATCTTGCTAGCTGAGAACAGGCTACTGCTTTTCTGGGGAATATCAGAGCTAAAATATAAGCATAAAAAACAACCCTTCAAGCCCTAACAGATCTCCACTTATATTGACATCAAATTAATTTAAAAGCATGCATTATTCAGCTGGATCCTGATGAATCAGAGTAATGCCTGTTCTGAAAAGTGTATTGTCCTCTGAGAATAAAACAAATATAATTTTCTTTTGATTTACATATTTTTCAGATCCTGGAAATTTTGGGTAACAGATCTCAAATTTTCTAAAGAACAAACTGAATGAAGACCATAACAACTTGAGCTAAAGTTTCTGTTGCAAGAATGGACTGTTACCCGCCATAGAGCAGACACTAAAGGAAAATATATAACAGACTGAATCTGCATTGAGTGAATTGCATTGAGTTGCAGCCAGCATTGCTAAGCAGCTAGATTTGGCGGATTATTGCTAAGTGACAATATGGCTAATTCACAGAAAACAGGTCTATAGCGAGAGGTCTTCTGCAGGTGTAGCTATCCTGAAGTGTTGAGGTCGAGGAGCTCTGTTCTTCTGGATGAAGTTTACAGATTCAGTCATACTGAGAATTTTAGACTGAAAGACTGGAATAGCACAGAACTGCCTCACCTGACAGCCTGCCTTAATCTTTGTGACTTTCTTCTGGAGTCTGATTTTCTGGTGAAATGCTTTCCTGATGAGGGATGTGGAGATGGACAGGAGATGCTGTGAAACTGGGGAGAAACTCCCTGTGAAGCGATGTCTAATTTCCTGCCATTTAGTGTAATTTTGAACCAGGGATGCTGAACACACTGTGGTCTCACCTGCTCTTTATTTAGGAGCTCTCAGTTTGTGGATTACCAATAAAATATGCCAGGAGCAGCAGGGTCTACGTGCCTGTAATCTGTTTCTGAGTTGCTGCTGCACTGGGATGTGTTTGAGTCCCAGTGTCCCTGCTCGCTAAGGAATGACGTTGTACATTATTGATTTTGACAGTATGCTTTTGGAACTGGAATAAAAAAATAATAATAATAAAAAATCTCCACAGCTTCAGCAGAGCAACGGGATCCTTTTTTTTTTTTTCTTTTGATGAATACAGAAAATGAATGCCTATATTTTGATGTTCTTCCATAGCTGATTCTTACCTTTTAGTTTTCTTTAACCTACCAAAGCTCTTGTCTCCACTGAAATAATGATATCACCCAATTTTGTATTTACTCTTCTTCCAGCTGCTATCTTCTATTTCCCTGTTGCTCTTTTCAAAAATGCCTGCACTAGGAACATACTCTCCAAAAGACTTGGGTCTAGCAAAAAAAAAAAAAAAAAAAAAAAGCTTGTTTTTTAATGCCCTGGGACCACTGCTTGAAGTAATGCTAAAATCTGCCTGAGTTGGCCTTTTGTTTATAGAGAATGAAATCCTGGCTCTGTTGGAGTGGCAAAGCTCCCTCTTACTTCTGCAAGGCCACAGTATATCCTTAGATCATAAGCTTTCTTGAACAAGGGTTAATTTTTATTATAGGTTTCTGTAGCACTTTAATCTAGAGTCCTGCTCCTGGTGGGGTCCACTCACCACTGCAAAAACAATTCTAATTACAGATTTAGCACTGATGAAAAGCTCAAGAGTGGGAGTGGCTGAATTTCTTCCCAGAGCTATGCTACTGAGCTGCTGCTGGTCTTAAGTACTTTTTTCTGATGTTTTAAAAGCTAATACAGTGGCTTTTTTCGGTACCCAGGTGATGGAGTTCTGGAGACTGTGCTTACAGAGTTTCAGGATCTCACATGCATTCTTCCAACACCATTATGCTGGGATTAACAGGAGTATTTTAATGAGGATGGGCCAGTCCCTAGGCTTGTTTGGTTGCCATATATGCCTTGGATCAGTTTTATCAACAACAGTTTTGGCATGATCCTGATGTTAGGTCTGTGACACTGCAGTCCCTGATCATGCTGACATCCACATTTTGGTCCACAAGAGAAGCCTGTGTTGTTTTTGTTGTTTTGATAGTGCTGCACAGGAAACATTCATCTCAAGGAAAAAAAAAAAAAAAAAAGAAAGAAAAAAGAAAAAAAAAAGAAAGAAAAAAAAAAGACTTATTTGGTGCAGAATGAAGGGCTGATTTTTTACTGTATTATTTAGGCTTTGGATATTTCAGAGTTTGGGCTCCAGCTGGCAGAACTGAAAAGAGTGGGCTTTTGTTTTGTTTTGTGGCACTGCAGATCCTAAGTTAGTGATGAGAGATTCTGGGTCTGGGCAACAGAGCTGGGCAACCATTTGCAGAAACCAGCAAGATCCACGTGGACCCAGATCCCATATCTGAATGTTTTCAGCACCGCAACAGCAGGACGCACCAGATGTTGGCACTGCTGGAAGCAGTGCAAGATGTCAAGAATCTTCTCTTCTGGGGGAATAATATTTGGGGATGTTAGCACAAAAAAACACACCACACAGGTGGCATATGTCAGAGCCATTTTCTGTGGCAAGGCTAAAATGTTCCCGATTTCAAAATTGGTTGGTGAATTGGGAGCTCCAGGATACCTTTTCTGAGAAGACAGATAAACATAGCAGCTTGGGTACAAAATCAGCAGAATCCCACAGGACTGCTGCAGGTCCACTATTTCCATTAATAATAATAATAATAATAATAAAATCTGATAGAAAGAGAAGCATAAATGTCCTGTGACATATACAAACATTTTGCCTATGCAACTGTAAGGGCTGTATATTTTGACTCGTGTGTAAAAATAAATAAATAAAAAATCCCAGCAGTTGGATTCATGCAACAGCTATTTTGTTTTTCTTTTTCATGTTAAAAAATGCAACAGAATGAAGAAATGATTCCTTCAATGGTTGTTCATAAGTAACCCTGATTTCTGGCCTACCACAAGCTTGATGAAGTCCAGAAAATCCATCATGGACTGATGCTTTCCCGAGTGCAAAATCGGATTTCTGCATTTTGCTAATCCCTGGTTACAATCTGTGTCCTGCTCTTTGCGATCCACACTGCAATCAGAATCCAGCCATCCCAGATGCAACCCCGGACATTAATATAAAATATTGACGTTGGAAAACAAGCATTTATTAGCCTAAATCTTAGCATACAGGAGGGAGGAGGCTACTGGGCAGCACCTTTGGGCTTTGTCTGGAGAGTGCAGCATTCCCCTGGGCTGAGGACTACAAGGAGCTTTCCGAGGCAGACTGCAAGCTGGTGGTGGCCCGGAGCTGACACACTGGAGCACACGCTGCCGGGGCTGGGTTGTTTTCTGGCTCTGAGGAGCAGGACAAGCTTGTAGGAGATGCCCCAGTACATCCTCTGGATCTTTTTCTTGGCCATGATGAAGGCAAGAGGGGAGCTGCCGTTCATTGCAGAGAACAACGCAGCTATGATGGTAAACTGGTAAGGAAAAAGGTGTCTTTCTTTGCTCTTTAATGGGGGATAGCAAGACTTTATTTGTTCTTTTTCTACTGCGGTGGCTCCTCTGAATCTGTCATCTCTTGACTTTCATATGTCTTTGCTTTAGCAACAGCTTTGTGACTCCTGAGTTAGGCAAAGGGAAGGGATGAAGCTCCATAGTGGTTGTGTTTCATGGGTCCCTTGTGCTGCCTGAGGCAAGCTTTCCCTTGCTTTGTCTTGTGTTTGGAGAGTCAGTGACAAGCTCAGCCATCCCCTGTACTGGGCACATTTGGACTTTTCAAGCAGTAAGATTTATGCGCCTTGATGCTTTGGTCAAAGTAACTTTGTGTGTGAGTGTACTCCTGCCTGTTTTCACGTCTCCTAAATTTCCCACGGATAGTAACTGGTTCCAAACTTGATCTATCCTCATCCTCTACAATCCTGCCCTCTGCTCCAAGCCTGTCATTTTTCACCAGGGATGCGGCTGCATATCCAGAAGACACCAGGCAATTAGACTGGCTTTGTCATTGCTAATTACATTTCTTCCTGCCGCAGGGTGCCCCCCGTTGCCCCCCCAGGCCCTGCGGTGGAAACCTCCCTTCCCTTCAAGGCAGGCTATTTTGTTCCTGAGGAGCCCTCATGCTCCGTGCCACTAATGCTCTCAGGATGAGTCCATTGTGTAACCTGGTTAAGCCCCTGTCCCACAGGGCCCCTGTGACGCCTGTCACAGCCTTGCTCCCCCCCCCCAGGACTCCCCCCGCCAATGCGTGCCCAGGGCTGCCCTTGTGTGGGGACCTTAAGAAGCAAGGGGGGGACAGCGCACGTGGGTGCCTGGGCTGGGATTAAACCTTCTTTACCTCCCTAATGCTGCCACATCTGGTGCCTCCGCGTCCAGCTGGGGAGGAAACGGGAATCCTCGGGGCTGGAGGCTCCTCTCCAGCGGCGGGGTCCCCTGGGCACGCTGCAGAGCCACACCACCGTGGCCACCTGCCCTTCTCTCCCTCCTCCTCCCCCTGCTGTGGCCTCATCGAGCAAATCATTTTAAAGCGATGATTGAAACGGATCAAACGCGTGGGTGGTGGTTGCCTCCTGGGGTGGTTCCTCCCACAGGGAAATACGCCAGTAATAGTGCTGGCAGCAAGGGCAAAGGCAGCTGCCAAGAAGCTGTGTGTGATGTCTCCAGTGCTCCTGTTAAATAGTGAGAGCTTGGATGCATCTTCTGCAACAGCTTTGTAAAGTACCTAACACCCAGCACAGGGCCCTCTCTGATTCAGTACCTCTGCTAAATAGCCAGGAACCTGCCCGGATCTCCCTAGCACCTCACATCCTACAGATGCATCCCTGTCCTCCCTGAAAAGCAACCATAGCCTTTCAGCAACCAGGGCGTGGAAATATTCTGCCTACCTGTACTGGTGCTGATGTTTTCAGTTCCTACAGTCTGTCCCATCAGGTGGTACTGGTTAAGTCGTGAACCATCTTCTGCCACCACCACAGACGTTGTGGTGCTATTAGTCCACACGTAGATCACTTCAGAATTTGGGTAAGCATCTGTCAACATGGGGAGAAAGAGATGGTGATGAGTAAAAAACAGAGTGTAATATTTTAGGGGATCCTTAAATGATAAATGGTGGGGAGAGGGAAGAATGGAGGAGTGAGAGTGAATGGAGAAAAACAAATAAAGATGATACAATCATGTTCCCATATGCCCAGCTCAAAAAATATTAGGTTGAAGACTTCTAATATAACAGATGCGTGGGATGGTTTGTCAGAGGGTGGAACAGTGCAGGTATAAATATAATCCATCACAACCACTCGATTTGGGAAAGAGCAGCTCAGACCCATACTCACTTAGCTGGCAGCTCCTAAAGCCCAGTGAGCTGCAGAAGGCATTTCTTGAAGTCCCACTCAAAAGCATTCATGCATCTCGAGTGCCTGGGCAAGGGGAAGCTTCTGTGGCTCGTCCCATTTCCAGAATGAAATACCAAGTGATGCTGTGGGCAAGCACAGGATCTGCTGTGTGTGCTGAGTTTGGGATATGTACACATGGGTCCTGTGTGTGGGGGACGACTGCAGATGAAGGAAGCTGGGACAAGTGGGTCTCTGTGTGTGCGTACATATCTGTGACCCAGAAACACAGAGAAAATACTGAGCAGTGGGATGGCATGAGGGAGAGCAGGAGCAGGGTGTTGTGCTTACTGGAGTGAACTGGTGGTGCTGCGGATACACCTGCACGCCTGGAGATGCAAACATGACAAGATCTCTCTTACGTGCATTTGGAAGTCCTTGGAAATAAAGGCAGTGGCAGAACTGCCAACTCATTCCCTCCTCAGTAATGCTGCTGTTATTTTTAAAGCCTTAACACCTGGAGTAATTAAGCTATTATAAAAGAATCTCATTTTCTTTTAGAAATACTGACAAATCTGTCTTTTATTTTTATTTTTTAAGCTTTCTCTGCAGATTAAGTCTCAAAAAAAAAAAAAAAACAGGAGCTGACTATACATTTAAATATATTTTATTTAATTTAGGTAGATCTCACACTTCTCACCTGAGCACCCTGATCATTGAGAGCTTTCAGGGAACTTTACTACAGGCATGTTACATAGGCTGGAGTCCACTGTACTGCACAACAGGCGAGGCTTACTTTCCCAGTAGGAAGTGAAATGCAGATCGAGCTCTAAGGGGTTAAAATCAAATACAAATATCTCAACTTCTGCACTCTGTAACTAGTAAGCTGGTGGTGCAGAAGGTTTTCTTCTGAGAAAACTCATGTCCTCGTTCAATACAATCTAGTAGGCAACATGTGGTGGCCTTCCAGATAAGAACTTGAAAGGCAACGGCAGCTTGAAGGATTGTATGTACTGTGTATTGTCTCCAACAGACCACAAGTTTTGGTTTCCAGAGCCAGTACACTGTCTTGGAAAGTTGTGATGCCACGGAGGACTTTAAAACTTTCCCAGAGAGCAGCTCAGCATGAATTTCTGAGGCATTGCAATTGGAAAAAATATGCTAAGGCAGACCCTGGATTCATACACCCAGAAATGTCAAGCAGCAATTGGGAGGACATCCTGGTTCAGGTTAGGAGCAGCCGTAGCACAACGAGCTGCAGATCACTTAGATGCTGGAGCAGGCAGCAGGGAGAAAAGCAGTCCCTTGTTTTCCCTGTTGCTAATCTTCCCTTAGCATCTGTGGAAATGCTACCAGAGGCAGAATGCTAAGCTGGGTACACCTTTGATCTGACTTTTTACAGCTATTCTTACATTGTTGTCCACACTTTAGAAAAGCTATGGAAATAATGACAGAGGAAGATGGTTCAAAAGAGTGTCACAAGTATCTCCAGGGACTGGAAAACAAGTGTTATGATTTGCAGCTTAAGGAGCGCAACTTATTTAGCTCACTGACAAGAAGCTGAGACATGACTCAATCACTGAGCATAGATACTTCCATGCAGAAAACAAATCTAAGAACAGGGTGGATTTTTCACACTACTGACAAAAGGAAAAAATAAAAATAAAAATAAAAAATAAATCAGTGCCTGAAAGATGCTTTCAGAGAGATTCTGATGAAGAATGGGACACAGTTTCCTAATTGGGGGTTGGGGTGTGATTAAACAGTGGATAATCTTCCAAGAAAAGACCATGGGCTGCTGTCACTAGAAATATAAAGATAGAATGAGATCTTTTTCATCATACCTCTGACAGTAGCTTGTTGCTGCTGTGCTCATTGCTGGAGCTAATCCAAGTTTTGGAATTTGAGAATCTATGAATTCTCCATCCTTATTAGCCATGCAGCCATGCAGGACTGCCCACACGCCTTTCATATGCTTGTATTTGTAGCTGTGGAGTAAAATTACTGTAATTACATCTCATGATCTGCTTTGAAAGGCTACGAAGGAATTTCTTCCCTACTGCAAAATATTTGCATCACAAAAAGTGGTGGAATTTCACCTTTCCCTTAAGAGAAGAGATGCTCTCCTCATCTCAGATGATTACTAGTATGTAGCATTCCTTAAGCAATTCCAAAGCTAGATCAGGAGAAAAAAAGTAGGAGGAGATGGGTCGGTTTAAAAAGATGTTGCAGAAAACACTCTTTTTAAAATGCTTGTCCGGTATATGTTGTACATATGTTGATGGCCACAGTGAATGTTGGATTTCTGTGGGACACTTTTCTGTTGAAAGCACTGTAACCAAATTCCACTGAAATTGAGATCACAGTAGGACATGGGTCTGTAAGGTTTAAAAAGTATTCAGATGTGTTATTTCTTAGCTCTACCTACCCTTGATGCTCCTAAACTAAGCCAGTGTCTCTGCTTTGAATTGCAGCCTTTACTGGATACTTAAACACATGCACCTGTGCAGGCTTGGGGGCTCTTATTCTGGAGCAGCCCAGCACATCCTCCTGTAAAAAAAACCATCATCTGTAATTCAAGCAGAGGCCAGAAAGTGCTAAACTGCACCCAGACATGCCAGATTTCAGAGGCAATGCTTTGTGAGGTTGCTTTCTTTAGGGCAGGAAAGGGAGGCTGCCCGTCCCAGGCCAGCTGGTGAGAAGAGTGAGCAGTTAGGCAGTCAAGGGCAGAGCCTGGGGGGGCAGTTCCTGCCTGGGAGGAGGACTCCAGTTTGTGGGTCCTCTTTCATGGGAGAATATCTATTGCTAGGCCACAGGATGGATGGCCGAGGGCGCCGCTTTCTGTCCGGCCAGTAATAAAAGCATCTCTGGAAGAAGGGAGGACAGCACAGACAGGAGGGGAGCTCCCAGCTTCCCCTTCCAGTGCTATCTGCTCTGTTTGCTTTGTGATGCACCTGCAGTCACTGGGGACTCGGGAATTACAGGCCTGTCAGTCTCATGTCAGTGCCTGGTAAAATCATGGAGAAGATGGTTCTCGAACTTATTGAGGCGCACCTGGGGGACAAAGCAGTCATTGGTCCCAGCCAGCATGGGTTTGTGAAGGGTAGGTCCTGCCTAACTAACTTGATTTCCTTTTATGATAAGATCACCCGTATGGTGGACCAAGGGAAACCAGCTGATGTGATTTTTTTGGACTTCAGCAAGGCTTTTGACACGGTCTCCCATAGGATCCTACTGGACAAAATGTCCACCATACAGCTAAATAAAAACATCATACAATGGGTGAGCAATTGGCTAACGGGCAGGGCCCAAAGGGTTATGGTAAATGGGGCTGCGTCAGGCTGGCGGGCGGTCACTAGTGGGGTCCCTCAAGGCTCCATTTTAGGGCCGGTACTTTTCAATATTTTTATAAACGATCTGGATGTAGGAATAGAAGGTATTTTGAGCAAGTTTGCTGATGACACCAAACTTGGAGGAGTCGTGGACTCGAATGAGGGTGGAAAGGCCTTGCAGAGAGATCTGGATAGGTTGGAGAGCTGGGCGATCACCAACCGTATGAAGTTCAATAAGAGCAAGTGCTGGGTCCTGCACCTGGGACGGGGAAACCCTGGCTGCATGTACAGACTGGGCGATGAGACGCTGGAGAGCAGCCTAGAAGAGAGGGATCTGGGGGTCGTGGTAGACAGCAAGTTGAATATGAGCCAGCAGTGTGCCCTGGCAGCCAGGAGGGCCAATCGTATCCTGGGGTGCATCAAGAACGGCATCGCTAGTAGGTCAAGGGAGGTGATTGTCCCGCTCTACTCTGCGCTGGTGCGGCCTCACCTCGAGTACTGTGTGCAGTTCTGGGCACCACAGTATAAAAAGGACATGAAACTGTTGGAGAGTGTCCAGAGGAGGGCTACGAAGATGGTGATAGGCCTGGAGGGGAAGACGTACAACGAACGGCTGAGGTCACTGGGCCTGTTCAGCCTGGAGAAGAGGAGGCTGAGAGGAGACCTCATCACAGTCTACAACTTCCTCGTAAGGGGGTGTCGAGAGGCAGGAGACCTTTTCTCCATTAACACCAGTGACAGGACCTGTGGGAACGGGGTTAAGCTGAGGCAGGGGAAATTTAGGCTTGACATCAGAAGGGGGTTCTTCACAGAGAGGGTGGTTGCACACTGGAACAGGCTCCCCAGGGAAGTTGTCACTGCACCGAGCCTGTCTGAATTTAAGAAGAGATTGGACTGTGCACTTAGTCACATGGTCTGAACTTTTGGGTAGACCTGTGCGGTGTCAAGAGTTGGACTTGATGATCCTTAAGGGTCCCTTCCAACTCAGAATATTCTATGATTCTATGATTCTATGAATTTTCTTCTCCCTGCAGTGCGGTTTCCCTTTCTTGCTTCTGCTCTGATTTCAAAGTAACCATGATGGGACTGTAAGAGCTTCTTGTGCAGGAGCAGAAGGGTGGCTTGAAGACATAAGAGGGCTGCACACATTTTTATGGAGCCCACCCCAAGCATATGCAGTCAGCAGTGATTTCCCTACTTCCAAAGAAGTAATTAGGAGAGAGATGGCATTAGGAATAGGATGAGTATACCCCAGTCTATGGATAACCTATCACACAGGATCATGGATATGAACTCCCCATCTATCTCCCATGCAACTATAAGAAAACCAGGCCTGTGTTATAAAAGGCTGTTATAAAGGATTATTTTGCTTAATGCCTCCTTACCTCACTCTGGGCAGACTATGAGAATCTAAGCTTCCTTGCAAGAAAGAGAAGAATTGAGAAAATGTCAAAACAGGAATGTGAATGTAAAAAGATGCAGCCACCCCCTCAGTTCCTAAGCACCCTTGAGAGAAATGTACAGCTCTGACAGGAATAGGCTACCCCACAAACCTTGGTGTGGCAGCAGGACCACTAACGATGTCTTTTCTGGTCATCTAGATAAACCTCATGGTACCTGTGTAATTGTACTACGTACTTGTCTTCCTATCTCAAATCTTCTGCCAAACCTTCCCAGAAACCTCAATCTCCAGTCATCTGAGCTTGACTACCAAAGGCTCCAGCTCCACTCCTGATAACCAATGCAGTATAATTAGGCACAGTCATATTGAAAGCTGAAAGTGTGGGAGTAGTCTAGAATAATGTTATTTTGCTATCAGGATAGAGCAGCTGCTAATGGAGAGATGGTATTATTCACTGTCATACCAAACTGTGTAAAAACCTCCCTCTATTTCAGTAAAGCTCCCAGAAGGTTTCCAGTCTGCCTTGCTCACTGAAGGACTGAAGAACTTCAGCACCTGCTTTCTAGAGTTATGGGAAAGGCTTACTGCTGATTAGGGAATGAGGCCCTCACCTCCTCTGCACGGTGTGCACATTGAGCAAGGAATCTCCCAGTGAGTGACAGGAAAATGTAGTAAATGCTTTGGGTTAGCAAGCTGGAAGAACACTGGTGGTGTTGCTGTAAAAGCAAACCCAAATTCAAAGCCACTGAAAATACAACTGAGACTGCTTGGCTTTCAGTCTAATTTAAGCAAGTAGGCTTCTTCTGCTTTTCTGAGTCCAAATAATTAATTTGGTGTTTTTTACCATCATTTTGCTAGCTTGCCAAAGAAAGGGGGAAGCCTCATTCAATTAGTCTTTCACTTCTAAGCTCACTCTTTCAAAAAGCAAGAAAAAAAAAAAAAAAAAAAAAAAGGTAGCAGTTGAGATGAATGGCTGAAAATACAGAGAGGCATGATGTTATTAGAAGAAAGAAAATGACAACAGATTTATTTCTATTGGGCATTTGATAAATGACTGCAGACTTATCACCTACCAGAATGATGAAATAAAGTCATTTCTTCTCTTATCTGTTTATTGATGAGTGGATCCATTTTTCTATGTTCCAACATCCAACATACACCGCAGTGAATATAAAACCCATAAATAACTCCTTTGTTGTTTTTCCACCCTCTCTACTATCTTCCTACTCTCATATATCTGGCAAGGTGAGCATGAAATGGCCCTTCTTACACCAGTGAACAGAGGGCAGGCGAGCAACCACAGCCAACAGGAGGAAATACATTAAGGCAGCATCTAACAGAGCAAAGCAGCCAGTTGGTAAGACCTAGAGGAACCTTGCCGTTCACCCTTGAGGGGTGCCCTGTTTTCCCTTGGACAGCTGTACATGAGCAGGAGAAGCCACATTGGGATAACCATCTGCATTGACTTGTTGGCCTCTTTCAAGGTGTTTCTACTTCAGTTTTGGTAAAACTTTACAGTGAGGATTTTAAAAGGACAGAAATTAGATGTTCAGCTGCCCTCTCCAGTAAAGTGTGAGTCATGCACCACCCTCCTATATATTCAATGTGTAGCCCATCAGCAGGAAGCCTTCTCCTGCCACTGCCCCCACCACAGGTCCTAGCCCCACCTGTGGCTACTGGAAAAAAATCTTCCTCCTTTTCCCTTTGCTTTCTTCTACGTTGAAATAAAGTCCAGGGAAAGGAAAAAAAAAAATATATATATATATATATATTGATGGATATATATATATATATATATATATGGATGGCTGAGCCCAAACTTCAGGTCTGTGGGACTCAGATGTATTTCTAGGAGTTTTTTAAGCTATCATCACCCACAAATAATAATAATAATAATAATAATAATAATAATAATAAATCCACACTAATGTCTGCCAGTAAGTTTTCATTTCCACATGACAGGACAGAAAATAATAAAATATTTTAGGAGAAAATAATCCTCCCCAAAACACTTCCCAAAACTGTTGATACAACTCACAGGAAGCCATAGAAGTAGTGCCTGCATTTGAAATCTGGGATCTGTGTGTACAGATGCGCACCTTGTATTTTTGAGCTGCATTCCACAATTAAACAGTTTAGCCACAGTCTGTGCTGGAATTTTTCTTTTAGAAATATACTTAGAGATACCTAAAGAGATTCTGTATAAATTTGACTCTCAGCTTGTTTTCTATTTTACTCATTACAGCTGTGTGGTTACATTCTTAGCTTTTACCATCATATTTATTACACACCTCAGGATTTTCAGACTGCCTGATTTTGGAAGCATTTCTAACCCTTTCAAAGTCTGTTGATTGTGAATGCTGTGCATAAGTTGTTTTTAGAAACTCTAGTTCTAATATCAATATGCAAACAAATATCTATGTCCATCTCTTTATCTATGTATTTGACTCACTTAGAAGAGACCGTTAGATAACTCAATAGAGATCCAGATTTACAATCTTGCAGATTTCTGCAGGCAGTAAAACAGCGCTGCTAAGAAGCCATAAGGTATCAGCTTGAATTCCGAAATTCAGTCTGGGTTTCTCCTCGTTGGTACATGAATATTTTTTACCTTATTACACAGCACTCTCAATGTTTGTGTCTATACAGCTGAGGCTAGATTTGAGTTCTGTAATTGGAATTTCCTATTAAATTGAGTTGATGAGAATGAATCAATGTACAAATGAGATCACTCCATAGGAAGAAGAAGAGATCAAGTAAAAATGTAAATTTAAAAATAAAAGTACCAAACAGTTCTAAATATGCATGGACTGGGTCTAGGGGGAAATAGCTTTTTATAAAAGTAAGTTATTAAAGTAAAACAGTGATTTAAATTCTAAGAGAAATGTATTCACTTATTCAATGACTAAGAGCATAAATCAAGACTTTTCCATAGTGTGATGCTGAATTCTGCTGTTCTTGTGGGAGTTTGAGGGTCACAGAAATTACTTAAGGGACCTGAAATCATCGGAATTAAAACCGACCATTTAAACTGGCATGAGCTTAAGCATCTTGATAAACAGCATGAATGACTTTGAATATGTGCCATGGACAAGAAGCATAACGTAAATGAGAGTCACTAAGAATCACAGAGTGGTTGGGGTTGGAAGGAACATGCTGAGATCATCCAATCCAAACCCCTGCTCAAGCAGGGCCACCCAGAGCCAGTTGTCCAGGACAACATCCACATGGCTCTTGACTGTCTCTGAGGATGGAGACTCCACAACCTCCCTAGGCAACCTATTCCACTCTTTGACCACCCTCAAAATAAAAAAAAATAAATAAATAATGTTTTCTTGTGTTCTGATGTAATTTCATGCTTTTTAATTCGTGCCCATCATCTCTTGTCCCATCACTGGGCACCACTGAGAAAAGCCTGTCTCTCCCCTTTTCATTCCCTCCTGTGACATATTTATACAGATGGAATAAATTCCCCCGAACCTTCTCTTCTTGAGACTGAAAAGTCCCAGATTTCTCAGCCTCTCACCCTATGAAAGATGCTCCAGCCTTTATATTTGTGGTCCTGCACCTGACATGTTCCACAAAGTCCCTATCTTTCTTGTACTGAGGATATCAGAATGGGGCACAGTGCCCCAAATGTGAGGAGAAATGAAAAACTCAGAAGGAAATATATGGCACAATGGCACAATATCATCTAGATGGGACAAAAGAGGACCTACAAGGAGGAAATCATTGTCATGGACTTAAACTTAAAAGGACAAAAAAAGGACATTAAAATGTTGGAGAGTGTTCAGAGGAGGGCGACAAAGATGGTGAAGGGCCTACATGGGAAGACATATGAGGAATGGCTGAGGTCACTGGGCCTATTCAGCCTGGAGAAGAGGAGGCTGAGTGGGGACCTCATTGAGGTCTACAACTTCCTTGCGAGGGGGAGTGGAGAGGCAGGAGACCTTTTCTCCATAAACATCAGTGATAGAACCTGTGGGAATGGGGTTAAGCTGAGGCAGGGGAAGTTTAGGCTTGACATCAGGAGGAGGTTCTTCACCAAGAGGGTGGTTGCGCGTTGGAACAGGCTCCCCAGTGAAGTAGTCACTGCACCAAGCCTGTCTGAATTTAAGAAACGTTTGGACTGTGCACTAAGTCACATGGTCTAAACTTTTGGGTAGACCTGTGCGGTGCAAGGAGTTGGACTTGATGATCCTTATGGGTCGGTCCCTTCCAACTCAGGATATTCTATGATTCTGTGATTCTATAAACAACTCCTCTATGAAATTGATGAGAAAAGATAAAAGGGCACCCTTGACTGTGAAATAGCAGGAATTTTGGCCTTACTAAAATGATCATTGTTTCTGTCCTTCCAGAACTTACAATAAAAATATATCTTGATAATATAGCCAGTATTTTATATGTTTTCCCAGTACAAAGCTTTATTTGATCTTTCTTTTTTTTTTTTTTTTTTTTTTTTTTCACATTCACAGGAAATGGAATAGGATGTTTTAAAAAATGTGCTAGACGGGTCTCAAGAGACTTCATTACTAAGCAACACTAATATACAGTACTGATCATTACTGAAAAAATAAAGCCCTAAGTTAGATCGAAATGACTCTGTTTCAGAATGTAATTTATAAGTCACCTTAGGAAAAGGTGGGAATAGGAATGTGGTAGAAGTGTCTACGGCTTGGAAATTAAATGGAAACACCGAGTGCACCCACAAGGTGGTGAGAAATACAGAACTGAAGATGCCTGTGAAATTTGTTTTGAGACACAGAGTTTTATGAGTTCCTTCAGCTTTTCAAAGCAAGTGACAGGTGGAAGGTCCTACTTAATTTTAGAAATTCCAGTTCATGGGGGAAAACTCTAAATGTGACCCTACCATAGAGCTCAAAAAACATAGAGCAAAGGGATAAAAAAGCCTTGTGATTTTGCCTGAAAGAAACTTTGTAATTTTGGAGGTGTGATTCATGGTTAGCATAAGCAAGGCTGCTGACTGCTTTAATACAATAAATTAGCTATTTGCAAGCTGGTACACTAAATCACAGTCATACCAATGATGAACGTAATATGAATACTAACGAACAGTTGCACTGATAATTCACCCAACCACAGGACCCTACCAGGATGCTATTACACCACTTAAGAATAGCCCTGAGCTTGGAGCTGTGCAGAGTAATGCAGAATTTCTCTCAAGGATCACTGTGGAGAGCCAGTTTGGCAACCGGAGCACTACCCCTCAGAGAGATGTGCATATTTGCCCCCATACAGGCAGTGTCACCACCAGAACTGCTGGTTATTCGCTGCTCCATCCTGCATGCCCACATGGCAACGGGGAGCCATCAGAGCAGTGCATATATTCCCCAGGCACAGGGACTGCAACTGCAAACTGACTCCTTGCTGTGAAATCTGACAATGTAGGTACCTCATGCATGGCATACCAACCAGAGATAGGATCCCCAGGCTCTGCTCAGAGAAAGAGAACAGCAAACGGATAAAGTTTTCCCAGTGGGACACCCTAGACCACATCAAAAGGGCAAAGGTTGGGCACGTTTAGACAACTAACCTATGCCACCCACACCGTGGGTGGACTGAAAGGGGTGACTAAACAGGGGCTACTGCTGGGTTATTTCAAGTCCACATGCTCTGAGGCATCAGGTAATTTTTTCAAAAGTGCCTGCTCTCATCTGAGAGCTGACTTTAGGGAGCAGGTGAAGTCTTCCTTTTTTTTGCCTATTCCTTTCAACACTCCTTCCCGTTTCTTCCTTTCACTGCAGTCAGCATTTATAACACAACATCCTCCTTTATTTTGGGATTTAGTCTCAGTTGTCTTGATCTAGAACTAATCCAAGAATCGGTTCTCTACCATATGTAATTGTGGCTGTACAACTGACTTTCATATGGAAGGGCTCAAAATCTGGCATTTAGGCCTTGATGTTTTCTTTTTTTTTTTTTTCTGTTACGGTTGGTAAAAATATCTGTTGCAAGAGTAATACAGCAACCGAGCAGAAGGATGTGCTGGGATGACATTTAAAAATCTGAAATATCCTGGAACCCCCCTGACCATACGCTGGTCTTTGTAGGCCTGGCATATGGCAGTTCCAAATTGGTTGGCCAGTTTGAGTGCCATAGTAACATTTAATGAACTTTGAATTTGCAATCACTATATTAGGCAGCTATATTAACTGCTTCATTAGATAAAACAGCATGGTCATGAGGAAGACGCTAGAGATTTAATTTACTTTTTGCAAAGCAAATAAAAGTATCCTCCAAAGTGTGACTGACACCATTACTCACATTGCACAGTATCTTACTCTGTAAGCAATCTTGATTGCACTGGTCCATTCATTTTGCAAGCTGCTGCTTAATATCAGCAAAGTTAATGAGATCAGCTCTCCAGGAGTATTGCTGGGGTTTCCTTTGAGAAATTTCATTTTCCTTTGGGAAATGCTGAGTGAATTTTAGAAGGTTTTAAAGGGTGCATTCAAAAACATGGTATTTTTGGCCAAAACTTACTTCATGGAGTGAAACCATGACTTTACCATAATTAAAGGAAGTTCGTCCCACCCACTTCAGTGGCACCAGGCATTCACAGGCAGCACATCTACTGAGCTACCATTCAGAGCATCATGATTTATGCATCAGTAGGACCTGAAACCAGCCAAGAGTGATTGGGACTACTTGCAGAACTAAATATATGCCTTTGTTTCTGAAACTGGTCTCTTAATGAAGACATTTACAACTCTCAGAAGTACTGCTACATTAATAACATGGTGTGAATGTATAATCAATAGACAGGTAGAGCCAGTAGGCTGAAATATTATTGTTCAAACACTTCAACACTGCTCAGAGACTACAACCACCAGAACTTATTCTTTATGCCCAAGTTGCAGTCACTTAAAGATCAGCAGCAGGAAAACTCCCCAAACCCCAAGGTCAGAAAACAGATCCTCCCATTGCCATCCTCAGCTGCTAGCCTCAAGGCTCAAACTTAGCTGGGTTTTCCTGAACCCTGGAAGCCAGCCTTTTGGCAGGCATATCACTATTTCGTATACCATCACATGCTGCAGCATGATTGAAAATGTCAGGCACGCAAGGCTACTTGAAACTCTGAAGAGCATCGTCTGCTCCAGGGCCCTTCAGGGCAGCAGTGCAGAATGAGGAGCACCTGCAGCCCTGAGAACAAGTGCTGGTGTGAAGACCCAGCAGAACAGCTTCTATTTCTGCTCCCGACACTGAGCTGGAGGTGACCTTCTGGAAGCGACTCCAGCTTTTTCAGCCTGTGACTAGGCTCCTTTGTGGGGTCACAGCATAGCCTGGTATTTAGGAGAAGGGGGCTGCTCTGGTTTGCCACGTGAGGGCAGCTGCACACTCGCTCTTCCTCCTCCCTCCCTTCACCTTCCACTGATGTATCATGGAGGCTTTTTCATTTCCCTTCATAATGAACACAAAAGGAGTGTTTTGTTAATGGGCACAGAACTGCCCAAGGCCATCAGTTGTTGAACTCCGCGGTGGATAAAAGCCCTTTCCACTGGGAGCTCCTCTGAAGGGAGCTGGTGCTCATCAGAGAAAGCCCCATTTTGCATGCATGTGTCCGTCACAGCACTAAAATGTCCCCTCTTTGGAAAGCCATCCCCTCTGGCAACAGAGACCCAGGCCCAAAGGCACTTAACTATTCATCTTCCCTGCACACAAGTAAAACATTTCCTTATCGACAGCCATCAGCTGACCTATTTCAGTCATCTGCTTTAGGAGGAGATTAACCTGAGTGTAAAAATATCTGCTTCTCTCCCCTGACTATAAGAGGGGTGAGAGTGGTTAGCTCAGCTGTATATATTTACTCTGCAGAAATATAAATTTAGGAGAGAAGGATCTCATCTTTGCTGACAGATTTACTACTGGGATGCTTTCGGCAAAGCGGCTAGCTGGTAGCACAGGCTGGACGTGAGCAGACTTTCAGAGGACGTGGTATGGGAATGGGGAAAAAAAGACTGCCCTTCAGGCTTTCCTTCTTCCTTTCTATTTCTTTACCAAAGGCAACCTAAAAAGACTACTTATTTTAAAGAAACTTGCTGACCTCAAACTGCAGTGTGCACTAAATCACAGCGTGGGCTAACTTGGCTTTCAGTACAGGGGATGAGTCTAACATGGGACCTGGCAATTTGGAGGGAGGACTGATGGCTGACGAGAGACCGAGGTGTCAGGAAGGAGCTGCCAGACTGGAAACTGAAATCAAAGTTTCAGCAGTGTCTTGTAGCTTTTTTTTTTTTTGTTTTTCCTTTCCCCCAAAGCTGTAGGCAAGTCATTAATGTACTGCTGTAGCACTGGGAGGCTCTAATTGAACCTAGGGACCCATAACGACAGAGGCAATAAAAGCAGGTAATGAACCACTCTATCTTTGCTCAGAAGAGACTGTAATTGCTCTTTGCCTCCTTCATCCTCACCTGCAAAATGCAGGCAGAGGAGACCTACCTGCCTCACACCAGTATCATGAGAATGATTTCAGAAGCATTTATGAAATGCTTACAAGCCACAGAAACAGCCACCTCAGAAAACAACAGCCATTAAAAACCTGGCATGTGAAGCAGTGGAGCAGTTGTTACCCATTTGTCCCATTTATAAATAATATCTCACTTACCTGTGGCATAAACCTGTGATCCACAGCTGGCGACTTTAAGCCCTCACTGTGCTTTTGGGGGCATTACTGGCCAAGTAACGTCTTTACAGGTTTGCACTCAAGATGCATTTGAAAGCTATAGATGCCTTAAACTCATGAAGCAGAGAGTATCTGCATGTTATTTTCTACTGCTGACAACTCAAACTGAATCACAGTTTTCCTGCAATCAGGCAGTTGCGCAGCCTTTAAATGTGGGATGTAATCTCCAGAGTGGGAAATACATGCTGATGCTTGTATCATCAGCAAAGCACCTGGATCTCCACACTGTTCCGCCACTACAGCATCGAGACCTCTTTCAGGCGAGGGAAAAAAATGTCATTGAGTATCTCCACACTAGTTCCTCCCCCTGCCTGAACTTCTGTTTTCTTGAGCTGATGCTAGTCAAGCTTTTCCTCCTGAAAAGCCTGCTGTTTATGGGCCACCTCCCGATGAAGAGGCTGGAGGCTTGCAAGCCACCAGGCAGGAGGCTTGCAAGCTTTCAGCCACAGCTGCTCAAGCAGCTACAGAAGATGCCAGCTGAGCCCTGGGGAAGCACTCCTAACAAATACAAAACCCTGTTTCAATAACCATGATCCTGCCTGCATGTTAGCCCTCCAGGCTGGGAGGGAGCCGAGCCCATGGCCACTGCAGCCCAGCATTTGTGTTGACTACAAGCGGGACAGGGAAGACTTTTTCCAGGCATTTATTCTTTCTGACTTCTCTTTTCAACTCTATTATGAACCTAAGGGGAAAAAGTGACTGGCATCTGAACAGACAATCACAAAAAGTAGGAACTGACTGATCCAAACCCAGGCAGTGTTTCACAGGAAAGTAATCGCACCCAAAGGATGAGATGGTAGCAAATGCTGCATTTTTAATGTATTTTTAAAATTCTCTTGGTGCAGACCTGAGTATACGTGATAAAATCTTTGAAAAATTAATTAATGACAGTGACTGCAAACTCCTCGGAGGAAACTAACAGGTTCTCCAAGTTTTTCTGGAAAGTCCTGAATGCATCATTGCTGCAGGTGAAGGAAAACTGACCAATGTGACAATTTTAGGGAGCTTTTAGAAAGGGCCCTTTTCACTTTTGTCACACTAACAGGTACCACTTAGTTGGGAAACCTAACAAGCAAATGAGAAGTTAGGGACATATTTATTGGTAAGTGCTGCTCAAGGACAGAGTCCCGTAATAATAGCTGCTGTGGAAATATGAATCACACAGTCCAGGCTCAGGAGCCCACTTTTTAAATTCTAAGCAGATTTATCTTGAGAAAGGCTTCTTAGATTTCTGAAATACTCAAGCACTATAGTATTTCCTTTTAAGCACCACGTTCCTTAAATCTCCTGCCCTCTGGGAGCTCCAGGCTGCATTGCTCCATATTGAGTATGGGACCGAACACAAGGAACTTGTGAAGCTGCTGACAACACTGACTGTTTAAAATGCTGGACTGAAGAGGTATCTATGTTGCTGTAGATGTGTATTTGAAATGAGTACAGGCTATGCTGTGCCACCTGTAAGATCACAGAAGTAATTATTGGTATAATCTGCTCCACTCGGTGTAGTATAAAGAGCAAAGCTCCTATAAGATGCTTGCAGAAATAGTAAAGTTGTCTCTATACAGAAGAGCATTACTGACTTTTTTATTAAGACCCCTTGAAAAAATGTGACCCAACATAAATAACTAAGGGAGTACCTATAAGAAATACAAAAGCTCGCTACCAACATATGCAACACCTAAATGATCTACAGAAGCAACGGTAGATAACAGAAGCAACTGTGTATAACAGAGATATCTATTTCTGAGCTAGCTACATGTATTTCTAAGTTTCTCTGACCAAGGCAAAATGTACTTATCTACATCTGAGTTAGTATTACAGAGAAATAGGGACTTTAAAATATGATTCATCTCATCCTTAGGCAGTAGTCAAAAATAGTTCTAATGAGCTGTACTACAAAAGTACTTACTTCCTTTCAGTGGCCATAAAGGGAGTCTAGACAACTAACTGTGATACAGTTGTCTATCTAAAATTGTCACAGACCCATCCTGTCCATGTTCCAATGTTTCACTATCAATGTAAGGCTTTCAATATGAGGCAAATCACTCTGTTCATTCTGGAGCTGAGCATTTCCACATCCCAGAACAGAGAAGAGCCACAGCAGATTTGGGCAAGTCTAGTGGAGCCTACTGGCTCTTGTGAATCCCTAAGATTGTATGAGTGGGTTTCAGCCAACACAGTCCCATGGCTAGTCATGTGTCCACAATTCCAAGGAATCTAGAGACAAATAACAGCAATTACCATTAGGTGGTCTCCACCTTTTCCACTAATTCTAAGGCATGTATGATAAATTAGTTCAGGCTAGATGGCTATGCTTTACTACTTAAATTTAAGTAAAATTAAAATGCAGGTGCAAGCCACTTGTTTAGATTGCTATTGTTTGACACTGTCACAAGCATCTCTTCCAGCATGTCTACAGACCAAGTCTTTAAACGACTTAAAATTAGCAGAGACAAATTACAGCTAAAGTGGTTGTTGGTAACCAGTGGGAATATGTGGTAGGAGGAGGGAGCTGAGAAATGTATCAAATTCTAATATATTCTGATACTAAAATATATCAATTTTAGTACTCAACTAGCTTCACCTTATTTTAGTCACTCAGGTGTCCACTGCACTGTAGGTATCTAAGTAAGAAGTGATAAACTTTAGGAAAATGTAAAAGACTTTACCTGAGATAGCAGCATGCCTCCCTTGACTTCATGTAAAGCTTCTGTACACCACATAAAGGCCAAACTTTGAATGTCTATATTAAGTGACTTTTCCTTTAAACCACAATATCTCAACCTAGTCTTGAATTTGGTCACTTAGCATTTCATAGAGAACCTCCCTGCTCCCTCCATGTGCCATTTCCAAAAGCAGACACTAACACTTTCAAAACACCTTATTGCCTATCTCAACTTTCAGGAAAAGACTAAGGAACCTCTTCTGGCCAGCTAATAAAGGCAAGTGATAGAAAAATTCTGCCTCTCCATTTGAGCCTGTAGCTCCAACATTCCCTGGGACCAACCTGTGAAAACCTACGGAAGAGTCATTTCCCTTTTCTTTCAGTGTCCTAAAATCAACATCTGTGGGTTTTTGGTTTGTTTGTTTTTATTATTTATTTGTATGAAGGGTTTTATCCATAGGTTTTGAGCCTTTCTTTATCACACTTTACTAGAAATGAATTTAAGTCTGTTTTGCAGACTCTGTTTTGAAGTTGTCCCTCCATACCTGCAGTTCTCCAGCTTCACAAATGCTAATGAGGGGAAGCACAAAATTGAGAAAATCCCTGTAGGTGTCTTCACCTCAGATCTATCTCAGTTATTTCTGAGAATTATGAAGAAACTTCACCACCAGGGGGATTTTCTTAAAAGACTTTTGGAGAAATTTCTTAGCAGCTGTAGGTGCATGGATAGTTTGTAAACAGTGAGAGTTTTACTACAGCTATCTTACTGCTGGAATAAGATACCTGGGATGCTGGTGAACCTCTTGCCCGCTCATTACTCTGAATTCACCAGACACCTTTGAGCAAAATAATTTGAGCATGCCTTCTGCTATACAAATAGCCTGTGAACTTTTCGTTATCAAAGACCACAAAAGACACCATGACTCAGTATTAGCTGTTAAAAAGGAAGAAGTACTCAAACCATATTAAATTCTTTCTTCAGATGTTACAGATTTTACTTAGCACTGTTTTCTCACAGTCTGCAATTTCTCTATTCAATCTACAACAATCAATCTTCTCCATCCGCATGGCCAAATGAAATTCATCAGGAAGAAAAGCCAGGCCTGTTTTTCCACAGCACTTCTTGTGAGCTAGGGGATCTCATTATTTTCAGAATATTCATTAGAATCTCCACTTACTCTAAAAATAGTAGTATTTTTTTTATTTTTTTTTTTCAGTTGAGTGACTAGTGGGCAACAGATTCACGCATATATTTGTTCCACAACACAAGATAAATGTATGTACTCAGACACCACACCTTCAAAAGGCAGTTGCCATAAATAGAGTCCACATTACAATATTTGACATTGTCAAAGCACCAGTTAATGTTCACTAATAGCAATTAACTAATTCATCTTCAGGGCAACCCTGCAAGCTAGGTAAAACTGATATAATTAACGCATGAGTAAAATGGGATTTAGGAGTTAAGTCAGTTGCCTGGGCAGAGGCCTTTGTGGTCGAGTGGATTAGACATCTGTCTCTCCAACCAAAGAAGTTGAGTCTAATCCTTTTTCTGACATTGATTTGCTGTGTGACCTTACGGAAAGTCAATTAACTTCTCTGCCTCAGCTGCCCTAGTGATAATGATGCTTACCTTCCCAGTGACACATGGGGGTTTGGAGACTGCACTGAATGATACTTTTAATGTACTCTTAAGGCCTATCAGTGGAAGAGGTGAAACATTAAAGCTTCCTAGCTCTAACGTCCTTGCTGTCTTATCTAATTCCTCCTCCCCACACCAAAAACAGCTTGAGGGCAAGGAGGAATTTCTTCAAGCTAAGACCCAGCTTGTGAAAACATGGCTGGCACAAGGAAGTACCACCAGATCCTGTTTGGCCTACAGATTTACTCAGAGTACATACAGGTCAGTACTAAAAATACAACAGGAGTTTGGGGAGGGACTCTTTGTCAGGAAGTGTAGTGATAGGACAAGGAGCAATGGCTTTAAACTAGAGGGTACATTTAAAGAGGGTACATTTAGATTTGATGTAAGGAAGAAATTCTTTACTCAGAGGGTGGTGAGGCCCTGGCACAGGTTTCCCAGAGAAGCTGTGGATGCCCCATCCCTGAAGGTGTCCAAGGTCAGGCTGGATAGGGCTTTGGGCAACCTGGTCTGGTGGGAGGTGTCCCTGCCCATGGCAGGGGGTTGGAACTGGGTGGGCTTTAAGGTCCCTTCCAACCCAAACCTTTCTGTGATTTTATGAATTTTGTTTTGAACTCACCCATGAATGAAACTAGGAAGACATTGTGCCACTTTGCTGTGATGTGGCACACAGACTGCCCTGGCCATCCAAACCCAGCACCCCTGACTCAGAGTGGAGCCTCTTTGCAGAGCTTTGCTCTAAGAGGCTGTGCCTACGTACCATCCCCACCTCCCTGGTAGCTCTAAATAGCATTCCAGTGGGATGGTTCCTACAAGTAGCCTTAGTGCTAGCAGGGACACAAGCCCAGAGAGGGAGTACCTCTATGCACACACTGCCCAGAGAAGACCCCCTGGCCATCCTGCAGGCTTGGGCTGGCCACCTGCAAGCACCGGGGAACCGTACATCTAAAATCTGCTCTGTTCGTTCACTAGCAGCTGTCCTTGAGCTTCTGTCCTCTAGCCAGCATAGCATTTCATGCCATGCCATAGGGCATTTAGAGCTATTGCTTCTGCAGTTGGTGTTTGAACTGCCTGGCAGGTATCTAGGCTGGGGGTGCGTACATGTAATTTTATACCCCTTTTTCTGTATTTGACCTTGCTTTGAATTATTTCTGCAAAATATAATGCTGCCTCAGCCTATAAAAAATCCTATATTCTAATACAGCAAAACCCAGTCAAATGGGACATAAGAAATCAACATTTACCTTTATATCTGTGAGCAAGTTAACACTCGTTCTCTTTAATATTGAAGGAAATGTCAGGTTTTTTTCCCTTTTGCCTGCTGAATTATAGTAAGCGCAGCCAGAAAAATAATAACCTGCTACTGTCTGTGATGACACACCAATGCTTCCGGGAATTCTTTCTCCTGTGCATCTGTCCTGTGCTGGCTGCTTTGTTCTGCTGTCCCGTGCTCTCCACCCACTGACCCGTTAGCATTCGTCTCTTCTCCACCCTCCCAGCTCTACCGATAATGTGTTTAACATTTGCTTTGATGCTAGTCCTTGAGGCTTTTCAAAATCCTTCTTGGAAAGTACACCATTAAAAAGAAACCCTTTGGGGAAAGACGGGGAGGAAAGCTTAAGCAGAAAGTGCATGTGCTTGTGTATAACAAACTCCTCTGTGTTTGTCTTGCTGAAAGCTTGAAGATGACTTAATGCAAACCTGCGTTGCTGGAAATAGCGAATAAACACTGTGCTCTCCTAAAATACAGCTGGGCTAATTCAATAAACTCTGACTTGTTGGCTGCTACTTGTGCAAACATCTGCATATTACATTACAATAAAGTACTAATGAGCTGTCAGATCAATAATACAGATATTCCCAAGGCTGAAAGATTGATGATAGCTTGTCCCTATGTATTTGCTTACTGCAGAGACCACCAGTATGGACTAACACGGGCCAAACGGCTCCATGCCAGACACTGTGGAAGAAGTTAAAGATAACCTGCAGTAGCTTATAAAATTTACTCTGCAATTCTCTACTGAGTGTAGCACGTAGCATGAATTGAAGCTGTATTCAGCCTTCACATGCCTAAAATAAGACTTTTCAGTATTTTTCCTGTGGGTTAAAATTACCAGTACAGTAAAGAACATGTAATACCAGAAAGGACATCTTATTTTTCTTTCTTTTTCCTCTCTCTCTCTTTTTTTTTTTTTTTTTTTCCATTAGACTTTGTTTAACCCTACAACCTAACGCACACTTTCCTGTGCATCGCTTTTCCATTTTTAAGTTTGTAATTAAATGCATGGTTTGCCTATATATATATATATATTTTAAGTTGGCTGTAAAAGAGTATGAGGTATCTGGATCTGTATTGGCCTTGAAATAAGTTAAAATTTTTGAGGTAAACAGACACACTTGAACTTGCAGTGACCTTGCAAAAATATTGGTGGCTGTTCAGACAAAACTGGATTGCAAGATGGAAGGGAAATCAGTTCATCTTAAGCTTGGTAATTTGGTAATCATTACTGTAAACAGTGTTTTTACTTCTAAGTATGATCACAAGAAGACAATGCATAGCCAGTATTAAACCAGTGCAGATACAGAAGATAAAGGCAAAGCTTTATCTTGGTAGGATTAGTGACTCTAAATTGATATGACTGAGAAAAATAATAATTAAAAAAAAAAAAATGCTGAAGCTAGGTAGCTTCAGGGACAAGCAAAATGCTTTGCCTGGTAATTTTCAAAAGTCTTTAGAGACACTGATTGCACCTGGAACCTCTGATTTGATTACTGAAATAAAAAATGCCTACTGTAGTAGCCTCATCTGTACTTTAATTAAGAGCTTTGTATTTAAATATAACCATCTGATCCCCTGAGGTTATTTTTAAAGTAAGCTTCTGGCAAGGCACCAGTATGGTAGATTAGAGGCTTGGAATTGAGGGAAAATCATCATTCAGCATACAGTTTAGAATAATGTGTGCATATATACAAGTATATACAAAATAATGTAACAAGATACAGGTCTGGATTTATTAAAGCCAAATGGAGAGAGTTTTCTTCTTTTAATGTTCTTGTTCTCTTTTAATATAGGCAACGTACATAATGCACCACAGTCTGATTCATGTAAACACCATAACGGCACAATCAATCTGATATTTTCCAATGAAAGCTGCATTTTTTTCAACAAACACAAAAACTACAGCCATCAACTTAACGGTCTGCATCTACTCCTCCATCTCATGCCGGCCACCGCATGTGGTATGGGTACATCAGCTCGCAGTTTACCGGGAAGCACACCAGCATGAGCTGAACAGCAGCAGTGACAGATGAAGCACACTCATGGCAAGCCAGCAGTGGGAAGCAGTGGGGGTGGCAGACTGGGGGTGCCAAGGAGCAGCCTTAAAAGGGGAGGGTGAAGAAAGGGCTGAAGACCTGTACAAGACACCACTGAACATGAAAAGCCAGGTAGCAAGGGATTTTTCTGTATCTTATTTGAGAAGAAAACTTACAGCTTCCAAATTTTAACGGGCAAGCGTGTGCATCCATGGGGAAATCTTCAAGTTGCATGGGACACTCAGCAGAGATGGTCAGTCTGTGAGGGAGGAAAAGAAAACCCATCATTTTTTATCTGCACCTTCCCTTTAGGCCCTTTGCATGTGAGTGCTGACACAAGCAAGCTTTTCCTGATGGCTCCTGGTTCCTGCTGAAAGCACAGCAGCCCCCCTGCTAACCCAAACGGGAGATAAACCAGGCTGAGAACAGTGCTCGTATGCTGCGGGTCTTATCTAGTGCCACTCAGCCTCACGGACTGTTTTTTGTTTATGCAGGCAGTTTCAGTAAGATCACCCTTTCTTATTTGTACGTGCAGGAACTCCTGTGCTGGAGCTTTTGCCACAGACCTCATTCTTATCTGGTTTGTGTAGGTACTGCCACCAAACCAGGAGTCTGACTCCTGAGTAAAGCACTGTTATGGACACAAAGAAGCACCGACTTCTCTTATCGTAGCCACTGAAAAGGACCTAGTAATTTAGTTCACCTTCCTCTACCCCAAATTCCCAGCATACGAAAGGGGGAAATATTGCCTGTCTTTGGCAAAGCACTTTTGAACAAATGAAAAGTGCTGTATACAAAATAAGAATTACTATATTTGTATAACAGACTGTAACGGCATCTCCAAATACATTTTTTTCTAAGTGAAAAAAAAAAAAAAAAAAAAAAAAAAAAAGCCTGGCTATGTGCTTACTGCTGTGTATGTGTATTGCCATAGTGAAATGGGTATTCTGGGTACTCCCACTAAGCTAAGTGTATAGTACTGGAGTTAGTTTCTGCACAAATCGTGTAGTATGGAGGCAGTCAACTTTGGTTCAACATCCTGTGAAGTACTGTAAGGAAAAGATGATCGGGTCATTTACCCCAGCATATTGACTGGGGAAACAATTCTGTCCCAGGCTGCCCTGCCACTATGTGGGAAATCTAGAGCTATAGTAGACGTATGGAAAGGAGAGAAAACACCCTTAGAAAAAGTCGACACATCCCATGGATGGTATGTCTGATAGACAGATCAAGCTGTATGCAAATAAAAGTCTGAGGCAAATTTCTGAGCACTGCAATATATCAGTTATACCGATACCAAACATATCAACAGAGCCAAAGCTGAGTTCACTAGGTGTATGCAGCACATTGCACGATGAGAATCTATTTTTAATTAGGCCATTTTGATATATGCATGGTACAAATGGTTTGCTTGGGATGATGAAGACACAAATCTCATTTTACATTATGAACACCCATATGCCTTTCTCACTTAAAGCAGCTATCCCATCTCAGAGGCTACAGAGCAGAGACAAAGCACCAAGGACTACCTTGTGCTAGGATAACACAGGGCTCTGCTGGAGAGGAGCCCTGGTTCCTTACCAAACTGCTTCCCCATGGGACAAATCTCTGCAAATAAATCCAAAACACCCTGCTACCAGCACGTAGAAGTACCCTTTCCTATCACAGTAGAGTCATGTAGCCAGACTGCCCAGCTATATACACTCAGTGCTACCACACCAAACTGAGTACTCTTGCTACGAGAGCTCCTATCCAAAAGGACCATAATGTGTGACAATCTGTCTGTGTACAGATGGCACGGTGCTTAGACAGTCCAATTCAATACAACACAATGATGCCTTACTGGGGCACTCAGGCTACGTGGACAATAAATTGGGGGGAACAGCTCCACTCACTGCCAACACACAGAAATTCTGGAGCTTTACCAGCAGCTGGAAATGACAAAATAAGCGCACAGAAATGTAATAGCATCGTTGGCTAGGGATCATAATAATGAGGATGATCTGGGAAACAGGGAGGGAAAAAGGCAAACTGCAAACAGTAATAGAAGTTATAAAGATAATAAACCATATAAAGCAAAAAATGTCCAGCTCAGAACAGAGATAATGTATCATTTTGTAAGAACAGACAGGAAGTCTACACTATAGAAAAAAGTAACTGAGGCCTGAGATACCTGCCCTTAGGCAAAACTGTTCTTGGAATTTATTTTTATAAAAGAAATTTCAAAATCACTAAAATATGGAGTTGTCTGCAGAGGAGACTGCCCTCAGGCACCAGAGCGAGCAAAGCCAGTCACTGAGAGTGCTACATGGATGAATTTAACAATCTGGTGCTAGCAGCATCCTGTCCAGAAACTGCATGCTTTTCATAAAAATTACTTTACCGGTTACCTGAAAGGTAGCCTTCAACCCTTCCTGTGCATTGCTATATCTTCTGTATTAAGTATTGCAAATTTAATTTACTTGGTAAGTTCAGAAACCTTGGTCCAAGAGCCATAATAAGACTGACATGTTTTACTGCAGTACACCTCCCATCTCTTCGTTGACCAATAGTTCTAGTATGTTGTTTCATAGAATCACAGAATGGTTTGGGTTGGAAGGGACCTTAAAGATAGCCCAATTCCAGCCCCCTGCCATGGGCAGGGACACCTCCCACCAGACCGGGTTGCCCAAGGCCCATCCAAACTGGCTTTGAACACCTCAAGGCTTCAGCTTCACAACACTTTAATACACAATATTTCCCACCTTCAAACCTCAAAGGAAGGGATCACTATATCCATCTTACCAACAGAGCAGATGTGCAATAAGAAAGCTAAGTGAAGGGAGATTCAATTCAGAATCATGAATAAGACCTTCTGCTTCATCTGAATGTCCTATGAATTACAACTTGCCGCCTGTATCTCTTGAAAAAAAATACTCATATGTGTAATGAGGAAGGCTGTTGACATTCCTGAACTGTAATTGTGGAGAAGTGAAGATGAGGTGCACAGAGAATGTGACCAAGTGGAATTCAATTACCCCTGCCTCCTCCCCACCCCCCAAAAAATAAATTAAATTAAATTAAATTAAATTAAAATAAAATAAAATAAAATAAAATAAAATAAAATAAAATAAAATAAAATAAAATAAAATCTGCCTGTATTAAACGAAAGGGTATCAGCTACAGCTGTAAGGCACTGTACTGTCAGAACTTGTCTCAGAAGCTGCAATAAGTCTCAGGTACCAGGGCTACTCTTGTGCCCTCTCTGAATTCCCCATCCCACAAAAGGCAGCACATCCTTTGGGATGACACCTGATGTTATCTCCTGGGTCTAGCCCAGGTGTAAAGAGAAACGAGTTTAGCAGTTGCAAATGTATTTGGTTACAGCCTTTCCTTTCATTGCATGTATTCTCTGAAAGAAGTTCCTTTCTCTGGTTATCTCTGATATCTGCATGTTTTCTTTCCCTTTCCCATGTCTCCATCCTAGGGCCACTCTGAATCTGGCCATCCTGAGTAAATGAGCTGGTTATGGCCCTTACGTGCTAGTCCTAGGAGCACGCAGCTGAGCCTCTTATTTAACTTTAAAATGCTTGGTGGACACTCCCCTGGCTACCTCTTACACAGTGTGCACTACCTGATGCTGGTGCAGGGTCTTGTAAAGGGGAACACAACAGAAGCCTTGACTGTGGATTCTGATATATTGCATAAATGTCACCACCCTAAAATTTCTGCACAGCATTCTGTGCCCAAGGGTAGTTATTTTTCATTAAAGTGTGAGGACCTGAAAAACAGCCCCACTGTTTGACTGTGGTCAAAATTGACTCTTGGTTCAAAGACACTGGATTTTCAACTGCGTGCAGGAAGAAAGAAGCAGCACAGGACCCATCTCTTACAGTCTCAGGGCTGGAAGCGTGGGTCACTGCATAAAGATTTGCTCTTAGGTGCAGAGTACGAAGTATGAATTCAGATCATAGCTCCAGGAGACACAAAGAAATTGGTGTATGGGTCTGTTCCTTCAAATATCACCTGGAGTGATATTTGCACATTTTTTTTTAGCATCGCATCACAGCTTATGTATCCTTTGCATATCCTATCTTACACAGCTGATTACAACACAGGTACTCCCAGTTTGCAGCTATTGCAGGAAGAGAAAGGAAGTCTTGGCATGCAAATATAAAACAGCCTTTGTATAATCCTTTTAACATGGTCACTCATGAATGGCCTTACTCTGCACAGTTACCCAAGCTAGAGACAATCTCCATACCAGCGTTTTTCTGTCACAGTATAAGCACTGTTCAAACTGCAGTCCTTTCAAACAGAAGCATTTAAAAGCTTCCCTCCTCCACTATCATTCTGTCTTAATAAAAGCTCTATGGGATTAGTTTCACTCAAACAGAGTTTTTGACAAGATTATAAGTAACTGTTAAAGGTCCATTACAATGGGAGGATGAAACCCTGTTTTTACTGAAGTTAAAGGTAAAATTCTCCCTGACATCAATGGGCCTGGTATTCACCCAAAATATGTAAGAAACCCTGGTTACAGCTGCTGATTTATTATTAACTACAAAATTTCACTTTTATAATGCTCCAAATACTTACACTGCTATTCAAAAGGTAATCATCCAGCAAAACCCTATAGCATACCTTTATTACCTGAGAAAAAAGTTGTCTACAAATTATTTCACATATTATTCATAATAGTAAATGAAAGTTTCATCAAGCCTGTATTATGTGTTGCCTTTACTTTAAGAACATAAAATGATCATCGATGTTCTGTTTCAACAAATACACTTTAGATGTATAAAATGAATACCCTTCTAAGAAATATAACAAGACTTCACAGCAAGACATCTTCAGTCCATAAAAGTCACCTTCAAACGTTTCTTCTAGAGAATTAAGCATGCTGACTCTTTCATGAGCCCATTCCATTTTAACAGGCAAGGGAAGAAGGAGGTGTGCGATGAGAGAATGAATGCAGATGCTTGGGACCCAGTCACGCACTGAGTGTGCTGCAAGGAGAGACAGGAGTTCCTTGGCAGAAGTCTTCGAGGCACAAGGCACCCTGTCCCTCGTGACACTTTTACAGGGCACTTCAGGGCTCTCCTCACTGATCTTGCAGTTGCCCGAGGTGGGATGAAGGGCACAGTGCAGGTATTAAGGGATGGGGAGGAGAAGGATGGAGAAAGTTCAGGGATAGTGCCTCATATTTCTCTCAACGCAAGGAGCATCTACTCCTACTCTTGGAAAAAGAGTTGGGAGATTGAGCAAAGCCGTCATGTCTCTGGCTCCCTGGAAGTGTAGAAAACACTTTCTGGAGTATTATCTGCAGCTGCCAGACTGCAGAGGTGACTGGTGAGGGCAGTCACCTGCTTGGAGAGCCAGCAGACAGCCATGGCAACCTGCTTTTTCTTATCAGCTCCTAGGTCTAGTATGCAAACAAACAAAATAGAGAGATTTAGAGGGAGAAAGCAGAAAGACAGTCACTAGTGGCTTTCAGAAGTAGTTAAAGCAAGTGTTAAATAAATGAAGAGTCACTGATGAAGGTGATGTGTGGGAGTTGTGCCTTGTTGGCTCAGGGGTACTGGAGTCAGGGCAATATGAGGCTCTCCTGCCTGCCTGCCCTAGCCCCCAGATTAGCTCAGTCTTCTGAGTTCCTTGCTTCTGTGCACTGCCCTTGCCTCCAATTAAAGGAAGCATTTTAATGCTTTGCTTTGGCCCTGCCTGTGCTGTCAACCGGTTACTACTGTGGGGCTCAGGCCAGAATGGATGCAGGGGAGCCAAAGCACCCTTCCCATCATGAAGCTAGCCACAACCATTTTCCTTAGAAAAGGCAAAATGTTTACTTGAAACCCACCTCAAAACTACCTCAGCATCTCCCAGGAATGCCAAAACAGAGTTAGGTGGATTCAGCCTTACCCAAGACACACCCCACCCAAAACAGCTGGCTGGTTCTCTGCAAAGACTTCACAGTTGGGACAGACCCTTCTGCTGGAGGATCTAACCCCAGAAGCTTCCCCAGGTGCCTACTCTAATGGGACCTCAGCAGAACAGTTCATGCCTTGGTGGAACCTTTGGTACACACCCTTGTTCACTCACATGGATAACAGAAAAATAAAGAATCTTTTTTAAAATAATAATTATTATTATTATAATAAATGAATGTGTTGATAAGTTTGTGAAATTACTCATGTAGCCTTGACTCGGGATACATCTACTCACTCCATTCTCCCACTGGGAATAGGAACACTTTTATAACCAAACTGTTACTCCTTTCAAAGGGTTTTAAAACAAGATATTTTTCAGACCCCAGCAGAGTACATATGTAGTCCAGGGACCTGATGTCTCCCTAAGTAAATGCATACATGTGCTAATATGAGTGCCTATATCTACATACATAGACCCATCATGGTTCTGAAGGACTTCCCTTAAAAAAAAAACTGTGGATGTGGATGACGGTAGGATGCCTAACATGGTAAACAAGCACTGGGACATGAATACACATTCAGTTCTGGTACTGATGGCTGTAGGGATCATCCTGAAACCTACCCTTGGCTGGGTGACCTGTCTGCAGCATGGTTCAGGGGGAGAGAATTGATTACTCTCAGTATTTCAAACACCACCATGCTCACAAAGCTCCATCACAGTGTTGGATAAGTGGGCAAAGGAAGATTCAAAGCCTTGTTCTGCCCCTCTTTGTGGGACATGGAGGCAGTTCTTATTTACAATGCTGTTTGTATACTCACTTCCTTGAGATTACCATGTAAAATGACCACAGAACAGAAATTAAAGCATTGAGCTGGAGTGAGGAGAGCTGCAGAAATTTCAGTCTTGGCTTATTTTTCTTTCTTAATCATTCTGCCAAGATACTACCCCTTCCCAACTTTTCTGTGTTGCAGAAATGTATTATGCTTATGTGACACTGAAATGTACTTTGGAAATGCCAAAGAGCACAGTCTATGGAAGACTAAGAACTCCAATTACTGATGTCTTTCTGAGCTGTGAATTCAGAGGCATGGTGTAGTTGGCAGCAAAACTCATTTTAAGTGAACCAAATCCTTAGCATAGCTTATGCAGAAGTGCGAGAACACGTCTTTAATTGTCTACATTAACTGTGCTGAAGATTAGGTTATCCTGAGATGGTCTGAGGCAGATGGGGTTGATCTCAAAAACTGTGCCACTACAGGAATGACCTACCTGAACACAGAATATCTTGACACATCCCGAGCACACTCGTTGATGGGGGCAAGGAGAGATGTTCAGCCTCTACACACAGGATGTACTTAGAAAGGCAATGAAACAACCCATAGAGCACTTAAATTATATGATTTTGATGGTGATTTGGGAAAATACAGAAAAAATTGTGGGGATCGTGGGAAGATACAGATTTTTATTGTGGGGATTGGTCTATTCTCCCACGTGCCTGGTGATAGGATGAGGGGGGATGGGCTAAAGTTGCACCAGGGGAGGTTTAGGTTGGATATTAGCAAGAACTTCTTTACTGAAAGGGTCATTATGCATTGGAATAGGCTGCCTAGGGAAGTGGTTGAGTCACCATCCCTTAAGGTCTTTAAAAGATGTTTAGATGTAGTGTTTAGTGATATGGTTTAGTGGAGGAGTTGTTAGTGTTAGGTCAGAGGTTGGACTAGGTGATCTTGGAGGTCTCTTCCAACCCAAATTATTCTCTGAATCACATCTCCAACTCCTGGCAAAAGTTTACAGTAGGAGTAATGCCTTTCATTCTACAGTATTTAATCAATATGGATAAAAACAATGAATGGAGCATTGAATTTATGCTTATATATCCCTGCCATGCAAGTCCAAGAGCAAAATAGCTCTCTCTGAACTACGTTTTTTTTAACTGGTGCAATCAAAAAAACCCAAGCTTTTGGGCAGTTAAGACTTTCTTTAGGTTCTCTGCCTACAAACCTTACTTTACTAGAGAAACGTTAGACAACTATGGCTATACTATAAATGCTATACACAAAATGCATAGTGCAGTATCACATCTAGTTGATAGTTTCATTTAAAAGGCTCTCCAAATGTTTCTCCCTTTTGGTCCCCTATATATGATGAACACTCCTTGACACGCCATGAAGACAGCCTTCAGACCTCTCCCCTGCAATAGCTTGTATTTTTACTTAATTCTGGAATTTAAAATAATAATAATTTTTATTATTATTATAATCTAACTGGTACTAGCAATACCAATAGCTTATGTCATTTTTGATATAGGTAAAATGGTAAATAGGTAAACATCTCAACCAGCCCACACTTCACTATACTGTGCCACATATTGTCCCAAGTCCACGTGCTACATGTCTCAACTATGATCACCTAACCAACGTGGCCAGTGACAGCAGTGTCCAGTGTCACAAAAGGGGTCATCTGAGCCTTGCTTTCAGTGGGAGAAGACCCAAGTACACGAGCAACAAGGGAGCGCAGAAAGCTCCAGCACGTCATAGGAAATGGAGGTTAAGGACTGTGATGGATGCAGCACAATGCACCTGCCCTCCAGTTTTGATGCTGCCAATTAAACAGTTTGATCAGCGCATATTTTCTGACTGGCCAAAGGGGCTCTTGTTCCTCCATTTCTGTCTGTCAATATGGCACACATCTCCCCCTTGGATGAGTGCCACTTGGCTGCACAGCCATCCTTCCTCCCAGTTCATACAGCCTTTATATTTGTACAGATAGGCACAAAACCACACACAAAATTTCCTATAGAAAAAAATAAAATAAAATAAAATAAAATAAAATAAAATAAAATAAAATAAAATAAAATAAAATAAAATAAAATAAAATAAAATGGATTTAGAAAGTAATTACGGGTGGGGGGGACCAGATGGGCAGCACCAGCTTGTTTGTACTCTCTTACGTCAAGACTGGAATGCACATGGTAGGATGGGTAGAAGGGTTTTTGTGTTGGCAGCCCTAAACACAAATCTGAAATCCTTGATTATTTTCCATGGTTCAGATGAATGATATAGAGCTCCAAAACATTACATTACAGTTTCCTTTCAGCAACACACATTTAACCCCGGGCTCCTCTTATTCACTTCTCATTTCCACTTCCACCTCCCAGGTCCCTCTTATCAAGATCTCCTGCCTTCTGAGTATGTTCCTCCACACTTCTGTGTGAAAGGGGCACACATCAAGTGATTTGATGATCTGCTCTTTCACATGGAAACACATGATCTTTACCCTGCTCCTTCACACAGAAGCGCATGCATATGCATGTACACATACACCACAGAAAAAGGCCAGCTCAGTGACACCTTCAAAAGTGACAATAAAGCAAGAGCAGGTAAAATGGTTAAAAGACATAATTCTACCATGTTCCAGCATTGGACTTTGCAAATGTAGAGATGGCATTTGGGGTTTTATTGATGATTAAATCAATTTGCATAGTTAATGTTTTTAAGATGCACAGTTAGTGGTAAAAACATAGTAGGTGTTTATTATTTTGACTGAAGAGTGTTATTTTATTTTATTTTATTTTCCTGACCTTTTAGATGAATCTCTAAGCCAGAACACAACATTTTTACATGGACAAGACATATGACAAGTGCATTAGCCACTGAAGAGAAGGCTGTGGAGCAATCAGACATCCTTATGAAGTCTGAACTGAGCTTTCTAAATAACCCAGGGTGTTATCTCCCCTTCAGGTCTCCAAGTTTCCTGGCTCAAATTCCTGACAGGTGTATACAAAGGGAAGGCCACCCTTACTTGCAGAAATTCTTCCTAGGTTTTTACATTGGGTATAGTGCGTATAATGGACACAACCTCTGGACATTAGCTAGAACCTGGTGAAAAAGAGTCACTTCGTAATTTAGAGCAACCGCATAGAAACAACAGTTTGGAAATTTTTGAATTATATAAATATGACTGTAAGATATATATTTGTGTATATATTTCTGGAAATTTTAATTTAACAGTAGCGAACAGAGTAGTCAGGCTGATCATCATAAGATATGTTAACATAATAAGACCTCTTAGAAAGTAGCTGAGATCTCCAAAGGTAATGTCTTAAGAGCAGGCAACCTGCTGCCAGTGCTACAGACTACTGGTTAAATGACAGACAAACCAGTTGTATTTCTTCATCCAGACTGCCATACCAGGACACTTTCCTGTAGAAAGACCTGAAGAAGGCAAGTGGAAAGGAATGGGACAACAAAGACTATTCCTACCCAAAAAGAAACTAGGAACCAGCCCATTGCATGACTTTACTCCACTACGTTAGCAATTTGATGAAACCTTCAGAGAAGGGCAAGTTACCATGAATTTCCTACAGGGTAATAACATGCTTGTGTTATAACATACTTTAGGAGTAAATTCTCTTTCCACCATAATGTGTTCCTCTGCTCACATGTTTCTGAAGCATGTTAAAGCAGCATGTTAGACCTCAGATGCCTACACTGCAACCTGTATCACTTCCCATTTATTTCCAAGTGATTATCAATAACAAGTATTCTCCTCAAAATCCCTCAATACCCATTTCCTGAAAAAAACATATCCCATGCAAGCCCTCAAATGTGTCTTCTTGATCCCCAGCTCTTGGCTCAGACATGGGTTCCTGGCCCACACCAGCACCTAGCTAGCCTCTGGCATCCCTCACTGCACAGCCCTTTCCTCACCAACAAAATTCTTACCTAACAGGCAGCACAAGGGTTCTTCCCTTCATCGAAACTATCAAAGGCAGGATTGCAATTTATAGATGTTTCTTTTACTCTTCCTACGGTGCATTGTATTCCCTCCTACACCCATCTAGACAAAAGTGGAGGAGTGAACCCAATTTAAGTGCGCTCACAAGTGCTGCACTTGCACAGCCTTGGGCTTTATGTTGCACAGAAAGGAAACTGTGAAAGTCCTCCACAACACCGCTGGAGGGCCAGCTGCTGCTCAGAACATTCCACAGCCTTTAGTGGCTTGCACACCAGCAATCTCCAGTCTACATGAGTAGGGGAGTGGAAAACCCCTATGGAAGTAAGTAAATGGGATAGGATTCATGTAACTAATTGTTGACACCAATAGCAACAGTAGCATCACTAGGTTGCTCTTTCTGCCATTGTGAAAAAAATAAAAATAAAAATAAACCCCCTTAAGTGTAAGTGGAGAGAAATAAGCATCCTTCATACTGAAGTAGACATCTACAATAATGCAGACAACCAACTTCTTAAAATATTCCCTCCCTTGTACTGGGAGCAATTATGAGCCAAGAGGCTCAGCTGCAGCCATCAGTGTTACAGATGAATGAAATTAGCTGAGGTGAATCCCACCCATACGGCCTTGTGTACTCCACCACTGTGTATTGCAGATTGCTCATTGGCAGGCTACTGCTTCAGCACAAGCGTAAATGTACTTCAGGGGATGGTATTTCCAATTAGGCAGATGAAGATTTTAATTTCAGTTTAAGTGAACCAACTAGGGAGTTCACTGCAATGTTTTGCTCCCCTGGTAATAAAATAAATAAATAAATAAATAAATAAATAAATAAATAAAAGATAGAGTAGCCAAAACAATTCTTCAACATCTAAAAGGTACTTCTGAAGCCTTGGACAGAACCTGGGACCTGTCCGCACGTTTGGGCAAGTAGAGTCACCAGTGCAGCTGTGTTTTCCTGCTAGCAGCAGCAAATGGTACTTGGCCATTTTTATAAATGGTACATTTATAAAAACATACATTTTAAAAAATGGTACATTTTTATAAATTTTATAAAATGGTACTAGTTCATTTTTATAAAATGGGAACAGGACTGAAATTGTACCATCTAACCCCAACAGAAAGATAGGTCTCTGTCAGTGCTTAGCACAGGGATGAAACTGAAGCTGGATCTTTTGTAACCCCTCAAAGTCCAGCCAAACATATCTCTCATCCAAAGATGGGCTGGCCCTGGTTTGGGTTTTGTCTTTTAATCAATTTTACCCTTGCTGTGAGAGTTCCTGTCTTTATGATGGAGATCTCTGCAGGGCTCTGCCCACTTTTATTAGCAGCAGAATTGGCTATTGTCATGCACTCTACATAGGGACTATATTTGGGCAGGTAATATTTGCCCTTTTTGAATGTATTACACCAGTCTCCTCTGATGCCTTTCCCTCCCTGTGGGTAATTCCAGCTCTGGATTTTTCAAAACAACAAATCTCAGTTCCTTAAAGCACAACTTTTGAGAAATGGGGCAATGTGCAATAAAATCAGAGAAACTGGAACCGATAGGTCTGGTGTTAAAACAAGAATCTTGCTAATACACTGCCCTCAGGGAAGGGCCCTTCACTTTGTATATCCCTATTTTCTCTTGTTCAGTCAAAATCTGAATTGATGAAAAGCAGCTGAGAGTCCTTGGCACCACAGCAGTTTTTCACCACTCTGTAAGATGCAGCCCAAAGTGAATATTTATTTATTTATTTATTTATTTTTTTCTTCCAGCTTCAGGCTTTTTGAAGCTTGAATATGAAAGAAGAGGCAGCAAGTCTTTAACACGGTGAAAGGAAATGTGTGTTTGTATGGTTTGATAGCTCCTAATTAGTTTTGTAATATTTATACAATGCCCAAAGCATTGCCAGATCCTTTTCTGTAAAAATAAATGGATGCATAAATGAAATCTTCCCTCTGAAATGAGAACAACACACACAAATTGAACAGAAATGTTCCCATCTAGATGGCTGGCTGATTGAAAATTAACATCTCTTTTTAAAGTGTAAATTTGCTGGTCACTCCTCACTCAGGGCCACGCAAGCAAATCTGCATCTGGGAAAGGGCGCCTTCTGGCACCATCAGCACTTGCAAACCCACACATTTCTCATAGGAAAAAAAAAAAAAAAAAAAAAAAAAAAAAGGCAAACAAATCCTGGCTTTCCCAATGGAAGCCTTGAAAACAGCACTGCGTCTTCCAGTTAATTGGCTTTATTGTCAATAGCTCTACAGTATTAAATGGCTAGCTTGCTAATGAAGTGTTTCATATAGGAGCAGACCGTGTGCTAACACTCACCCAGAACACATGTACACTTGCATGTGCAATTTTAACGCTCAGTGCTAATGGAAGAAACAGTATTTCCAGCATAGTGAAGCCTGTGCATCTGCTACAGAGCACCCAGCAGCGTGGTGATGCTGCCATCAAGTGGACGGCCGATCTGCATTGCAGAACTGTCAATGTCTTCCATGAATGAACGGTAAAGATAGATGTATTTTAGGCCTGTATGAAAGATTTTAGAGTTTCTTAGCAACGTACTGACAAACGTCTTCAGCTCCCAAGCTGATACAAAATGTGCTTGCAGGTTAATGCTGCAAGTTTAACTGCAAACACTCTCAGATTCTCAGATTTCATACTCCATAATAACACGGAGCAAATCTGTACTTCACACATATGACCGGGTGACATTTAAAATCCCAAATTCCAGCAGATGTCTGGCTACCCAGAGGTAGGAAAGGTGGTGGGAGTCCCTTCAAAATGCGATGACATAAAAAGATTTTTCAGTATATATATGCTGTGAGAAAAGCATCCAAAATTTCCTATGAACTACCTGCCAAAAGTTAAAGTATGGACCAAAAGTCTAGCTCTGTTGAGAATGCTCTACTTCATATAATTTCTGGCAGTAAAGGCAGTCTGGTAACACTTTTCTAGCATTCTACAGCAACGTTTATCAAAGTTTTTATCTTTGTAGTCATTCCCCACTGAGTAAAAACAAACAAACAAACAAAAGCTGCTCACTGAGACATCTGAGTTCTATTAACCTGAAATGGCTACCTAAATCACAGTCCTTGCAATAGAATAGTTTTAAGGAGCAAATGAGCTTTATGCTTTTTACAGCATTTATTTCTTAACTAAAGTATACTAAATAATTTTTAAGTATTTGAAGGGAAATATATATTTTTTCTTTTTTTCCTCCATTTACCAAGATATTTCTACAGATAGGTGAAATATGAAGCACATTTACTAGTGCCTTTTACCACAGCGCTCTTACTGAAAATAAATAAATAAATATTAAAAATGGAGCTGCAGACAATGCTCCCCTCTAGGGGCAGAAAAAGAATTTGCAACACTCACTTCAGCAACGTATCATTTGTAAACCACACTAGCAAAAAAATAAAAAATAAAAAATAAGGCCCACCAAATCAAACCCAATCAGAATTATTAAGCTATTTCCTACAGAGAATATTGCTGCCTACAAAATCTATCTTAAGAGCATATTGTGTTCTTATATTCAGGCAGAAGAGTTTTAATAATGCACATTATAGAAGCCTATTTATTACATTTCCCCAGCAAAATATATCCCATCAACTTCCGACCCAGACAACATATCATCAAATGCAATATGCAAAGAATTCATTTTTTCTTTGTAAGCAAACACATTTATCATGAAAATATATGTACTGACAAGTGTTAAAGCTGGAAGTTTGCTCCGCTGATCAAGCCTGGTATATTTGGAAGTCAAATAAGACGGAAGGTCAGCATTGGCTCGGCTGCTTTCCTCCTCTTCATTCAGGCAGCCAGATGCGAGGTTGCAAAAGCAATTCCGGCATCGCTGTCAATGACAGAGGGTCCGATCCTCCCTGCACAGATTACTCCTACGTACAGTCTGGGAAGCTCGCAATTCCTCCTTGGAAACGAGGGATATGCAGAGCTAACCAAGGGCTGTCTCCACATCTCCAATTCCTGAGGACCAAGTGAGCCTGGTGGGAGCTGCAGGACATGAGGCACGTGCCCCAGCTTCAACGCAGTACCTCCAACCAGCACACCACCACCAGGACGAGAAGCTTTGTCCCCCCCAAATCCCCACGCTGACTATCAGCTTGAGGAAAGCCTCACTGGGTAGCTCTGATAAGCTGGTACGTTCGTGGTGAGGCTGCAGGGCTGGCAGTGTCTGGAGGGGGCTGAGTGCAGGTCACAATATGGGTCAAGATGGGCTTCTCCAACCACCTCGTGGCACAGCACCCACTGCTCCCACTGCTGAAATGCCCATTGTGAAAGTATGCAACCCCTGAGGTAGCACAGCTCTGTGCACCTTACAAAAGCAATCCCCCGACCTGTGCTTGAACAGAATAGGATATACGCTCTCTTATTTTTAAAGTTATTACTTGCAATAGTGGAAAGAAAGCTATTTAAAAAGCTTTGCGCTCCATTTCTTATCACATACACCATGGTTAGTGGGAATTTATTTCCACACACATGCACACCCCCACACAATACTCTACAAAAAAAAAAAAAAAAAAAAAAAAAAAAAAAGTTTTTTTAGGCTACAAAAGCATTCTGTGTCTTTCTGTAGCCTATAAATACATCAATTCCAAAGAGCCTTAGCCTAATGTTTTCAGAGAGTGAGTATCCATCCCACCTAACGGCACAAGCGCCTCCCAGAGGTGTAAGTAAGGCTGCTGCTGAAGTCCTCCCTCATCACTGCTGCTGTCATCTGGGCTGTGCACCCAGGTTTCTTTTCTATGAATACCAGGGGAAAAGACATGGAGGGGGATGATAAGAAAGGCTGGGTCAAGCCCTAATTGCCTAACAAAACGCTAATTGCCTAAAAAATGCTCTACTGCATTTCTTTAACACTGCAGAACCCAGGGCTTTCCCCCCAAAAAATCATGCCAGCTGCAAATTCGACACACTGTATAATGTTTTGCTCTGAGTTGACTGCTAACCTGCTCTGGGCTTCACCGACACAAGTAATTTACACAGATCATCGGGAATCTCTTCTGTGGCAGCCCCTGCTGTTGTACCAGGGCAGTCCTGGCAAGGCTGGCTTTAAGGCCAGCATTAGCTATAGCTATTTTCACTGTCATCCATCTAAACAAGTATGTGCTTATCCTCACATTGTTTCAGGAGTTTGTTATTGCTGAGAGCAATAACTTGGCAAAAAGCATGAGAAAGAACAGCAATACATATAGCCACACAGAAAATGAGGGGAAATGAGGTTCTTCACCTTCTTGTAAACATTACCTCTATCACATCTAAGCCTTTTCAGAACTAGAGCAGTTACAACAGTGACGGTCTAAAGCTGTAAGACATATATAAGGATACCTTACCTCTCCTAAATCTCTTTTCCTCTTTTCCTGTCAAGACAAGGGATTTAAGGCTAGGGTCAAATAATAAATAAATAAATCAGGACAGCAACACCTGAAATAAAACTGGGGATGCTCTAGGTGCCTGCATACAGAAGCATAACACCCCAAGCCCCGACAAGCCCAGACAGAGAGTGCTTGGGGCTCCCATAGAGCCAGCCCCACAGAGCCAGACACAGCAGGACAGGAGCGCTCAGATTTGCTGAAAACCCCATTTCAAGGCACTTCAGCACTTAATGCCATGCCCCCAGCCTCTTTGATGGGTCTCAGACATCACTACACGCTCATATAAGACAAGCTGAGAATAGTTTTTTTCTTTCATCTCTTTTCAAGTGTTGTCCTTATGACTACACTCTCAGAGAAAGCCCTGTTGAGTATACACGGCAGTCTTAATTACTACAGCCTAATTACTTTTAATGAGCAAATCACTGTACACTGATGTGGGATTTGGCCTGAGAAGAACTTCAGACAATCCTCTAATGTTACTGGTATTATATCTAATATCTAGGTTATGCAATAATGAATCTTGACAGTATCCTCTAATCAGATGAGGAGCACAACCCTGAAGAACTCAGATGCTGATTTGCTTCTATGCCAGTGTAATGCACCAGCTTTGTTTTCAGGCAAATGTTGCTAAAACAGCTCCACAGTGCTTCTAACATACATTGTTTATCCCTACGGTGATTCACCTTTTAGCACAATTAGCAAAATTGAAAAAGTAATAACAAAAGCTTCGAGGGTTCAGGATGTACTGCCCCAGAACAAGATGCCAGTCTCTGGCCTTTGGGACAGTTCTCCTGCAATCAGCACTGCAGCCGCAAACACAAATAGTAAGAGAGAACAGATCTTCACCAAAAAAAAAAAAAAAAAAAAGCTGGACTGAATCATCAAATCTGTTGAGAATATGCCTTCCATTTAATCAAAGGAAATATTTAAGCACCAGCAGTATTCAGAAGCTACAAATTAATTGGTACTTGGAGGCAGTGATTATGTTTTCCACTTTTCTTGATATTCACACAAATATGTGTGAAGGACTGGTTGCCTGGCTCTACTATGGGTGGGGGAAGTGGCATGCCCCACCAGTATTTGCAGAGCTAGTCAGGAAACCGCATCAGGAGAAATGAATCCAGGTTATTACCTCATGGTATACAGCAGAGTGCCGTCATCCTCAAGGCGCAGAAGTTTGTTTGGGGTTGTCATGTTGTGAGCAATAGACTTTTTGCCATTGTGGAAGAAAGTGTCTGGCGTCCAAATCTTGCTGGCCAGCAGATTGTTAAGGGGGAGGCGCTGCATAGGACCTTTGAATCGAAGTCTTTCGTCTTTCCAGCTTTGTCGGAAAAAAACATCAATGGTGTATTCCTGGCACAAAGAAACAACCGGGTTATGGCAGGGTCAGAACAGCAGTGATGGTTCTGAAAGGGGCTTTAGCCCAGTAAATACCACTGAGTTGGGAGCCACATGAGAGAACTTACCATCTCTGTGTCTGACACGGGACCAAAACTGGTAACATAGATGTCTGTTTTCACCTGTGTTATTCTCTCTGTAATAAATATAGGTTCTGAGTCAGTAATTGCTTTAAGATGCAATTCGTGCTTCTGATGCAGTTCTCTTTTAACAACTTCTGAATCACTCCAAGATCCCCAAAAGACTGAAATTAAAAAGACATTTGTGGAGGAATATCTTCCATGATCAAATGCAAACATCGACCTTTGAGAGCCCAAGCTCTCTCCTTATGATCAGTGGAAAGAAACAGGCCCTTCAAAGGTGCAATTCCCCTGACTGACAGCTTTCGATGCCTGCCACAGAATAAAACAAAGTGTACCTTGGAAAGGGCTATTTCCCTCTGCTGAACTGGGTGATTTGCTCAATGGCAGACATCTACTTTATAGTTGTCCAAAGCTAGGTGAAATTAATTCCACCCTCAAGACTTTTAGGTCTTGCTGGCATCTTTTCAAACCCAGGACTAATTTAATTTAAGGGCAGAAATTTCAGAAGTTCGTTACGTAAGATAGGAGCATCAAGCCCTATTTTCAAGCATCTCTGTGTAAAGTGAGAGGAGAAGGAGAGAAAGGAACGAAAGCAATGTGTTGGTCTCACAAGAGGAAGCAGTGCGGGTAGCCAGATTAAAAAAGGGCCAGGAAGAAACATAACAGATGGTTTACACATGGGAAGAAGATGAGAGAAATCTGGGGGAAAGAGAGCTGAGGGAGGGCTCAACAAGGTTAGGATGGCAAGTAACTATTCACATGTTACGGTTTTAAAATAGCTGCTGTAGAGGTTATCAGAATGATGTATCAATAGAGATTTGCTGTAGCTGTCTAAATACAGATGGTTTGAGGTTCTGTTTTTAACAGATTTTTGTCACTAGCATAATTTTATACATGCTGACCAGCTAAGGAACCCTGCGGCAACCTGCTAGCACCCTGTCTCGCTCACCTTAAAAGAGATAAAAGGAACCCAAAATGCATTCAATTATAAAAAGCATGCATCGTGCATGCTTTCCTCATTCAACCTTAGAGGGCTTGGATAACTGAAATAAAAGGACATCAGTGACCCCTGTATGGAGCCCTGCTTGCCAGGAGACAACTTTGTTTTCTGGGATATGTTTAGTTAATAAAACACCTCTCTCTTATCAAGGCTGTGCCAAGAGCAGGCACCCACACGTGAGGATGGCCCGGGGTCATTCTGTGGGACCATCGCCCACGTGGTTCACTGGCCACAGCCAACATGCTATTCTACCTCCCAGTCCTGGGCGCAGACGGTTGTCATAGCCATCCAGCAGACCATCCAAGATCCTGGTGAATATGGTAATATTATCATTGGTGTCCTCTTTTCCTGGTGCTGTTGGCGTTTGCGAGAAGCTATTTCATGAAAAAGAAAAGAAACACGTCAAAAGCTGCGTCAACATCAAGGGACCTCAAGGAAACTTCACGATGAGAGCCTCCGAGCTTCCTGCCCTCTCCCCTCCTATTTCACCTGTTCCTGATTTTTCGCTGGGGTCAGTTCTTCAGTCTTGGGAAACTACGTCAGCTCATGGTGGGGCTGGACGAGTGCATGGGTTTTCCTGGAGACGCTCCCTCAAGTCTGCCTGAAGGTACTCTTTAATCCTTACATGCCAAAAAGCTTCTAGTTTCCACATGTTACATAACTTATCCCCAGAACAAAGGACAAATTCTAACCTCATTTGAGGATTACAAACTCCCACTGCATTCAAAAATCCCATCCCAGATATCACTGGGGTACCTGAAAGGAATACTGCAGCACCAAGACAGCAATTCTTCAAGCCTCCTCTCTCTTCTGCATAAATTAGCCCCCACACACCTTGTAGTATGCAAATAACAACAACATGTAGTGGGCTTTGCTCCATATATTTGCACCAGATTTTTTTTTCTACATTCAGTCTGAACTTACTTATTTTTTTTCAGTGAGTTATGGACAGATGTATTTCAGAGCGTGTCCTTCAAGCCAGCAAAATATCACTGTTTTTTTTTTTTTTTTTTTTTTTTTTTTAAACTTGTCTGCTCAGGTACCCAAGGCTCTGACCTAGGAAGCTGGCTTACACAGAAGCACCCACAAGGATTCCACAGCTTACAGCACAACCAAAACTTGCATTTTTAAATTCATTTCATTTTAATTTAAAGATGCTCAGGAGAATCCCCTGCCTACTAATACCTTTGCTTACCTCAAGAACAGATAAAAGACATGATAAAAGACAGGCTTCACTTGCAGCAAGCAATAAGACCCTCTTAAGATGGCAAGTTTTCTCAGACTTGGTGTTTATTCAGCTTTAAGTCTCTGCTGAAATCACCAACAAATGTTCCATCTGTGAAAGAGGGCATATCACCCCACAGGTAGCGATACCCTACTTTATGCACCCTACTGAGGGAGACCAGAGCCTCCTACACTCAATCAACCTGATCTCGATGTGAACTAGTGACTCAGAGATAAAGAAGATAATAATCCTTGTTTATTTATCACCAATCCCCAGGGAAAACTGCAAATAAACAGAGACTCTCCAAGCACTCCTCTGAATAGATTGCCTTGCAGAATGCCTGTAAAATATGCATGATACTTACCTAACAGAAGAAGATTTATAAGACGAAAGATAAGGGACCTCACCCTGTACCTCCACAAGGTTTACACTAATGGGACCTTGCTGATACCCATGCACTCAGCCAGGGCACAGTCTGGAAGTTTTAGGGACACAAGACCTGGCTCATGACAAGCTGCTGGTGGCCGCATAACACCCCCTACACACCAGTCAGACCCAGTTTTGGGGACCCGTAGTCCTGTGTCTGCCCCCACTACATCTTGTGTGCTTCTGCTGGGAAAAGAAAGGATTGCAGAGCCTCTCAGGAAAGGGAGCAAGGCCAGGATGGTCTGATTCCCAGAAATGCCGAAGCACATGGAAACTCCTGGCCACGAGTGGCTCCTCACAGCACGAGTGAGGTTGGCAATGCTGCCACCCTCAATGAGCTCATCATGGGGAGAGCCCAAAGCCGCTACAAAAGGGCATTCCCTTTGCTGCAGGAGGAGATGCATCTGTGAATCTCACCCATTTTTTAGGCTGTCCCATCTCATAGTGGTCGGAAGATCAAATTAACAACCAGTTTTCTCTGTATGTATGGCAAGTATGTTTGACTAAAATGATATGCAGTTAATCTAGTGTATGCAAACTGATTAAAGAAACTTTATACATTCTGGCACACTGGGCCATTCAAAACAAAAGACTATATATATTTTTCGTCAATCATAACCAAATGGATTCACTGCTTAGTAAAGGTGTTACATACACGTGGCAGCTTAACAAAAAGGGGCAGGAGATGGAAGTCACACAGGTTATTCCTATGCAGCTATCATAATTAAAGCTTTGGTAAAAGCACTACTTAAAACTTTTCTCAGTTTCTCTTTAGCCCATTTTCTTGAGAAGGGGACACACATCATTCTGTCTGCCTGTTCCACCGTACCAACATAGGAATACTTTTCCATTTTCCAATCCTTCTGACAAAGAAGCAGAGAGATCAAACTTCATTTTGTTCCCACAGGTTTCATGAGAAGCAGTGACTAGACAAGGGGAGAGAGATCTAAATTAGTGCCTCATTAAGTAAAAATGTGAGGTCAGCAACCGCCTATTCCCTCTGGCTCGCTGACTGGGCCAGTCAGCACACATGTAACTCAAAAACAGCCTCAGCAAAACCAGCCCACCTCCTCCCTGCTAATTAAGAGATACAGAGGAGACTTGCAGGGTGATTAGGAAATAAACTGGGAGAAATGGACTGCAGAGGTAAAATGTAGGTATTGCAATGGGAGATGGGAACAAGGGGTGCCAAATGTGGATCTCGGGTTATTGTAAAAGTACAGTGCCGAGGACGTGGCATACAGAGCTTCACTAGTTTCTCTGCTCTTGAAAAAAGCTTGTTATTTTTAGTGCTTACGTCTGAATTCAAAGCCAATTGAACTCAGGGGAAAGATTCTCATTGAACTATTTTTGGGGAGATGGGACAAAATATATCTAGTTCTCATAACCTCTCTTCTGCATCTAACATGAGTAATTGATGTTGCTTCTTTCTATCTTGGCTACACACATCTTTCCCCAGAACAGTATACAAACCCCAAACACTGAAATACTCGTATAGCCCCACAGGAAAAGCTAATTAATAGATGACAAAGGTAGGGAAATGACTACCATGAAGACTCATAAAAAGTCTGCACCTCATCTGCAAAACAGCAATCCAATTTAGATTTGGCAGATCTCTTCACCCAACAAAGATGGCATCTGATGCTGCATTTCAGAGAAATGTCAGTATTATGTGAAGTTGTGTCTGTACATGGATTACTGTTTGCCATTAATTCAAATGTTATTTTTTATTTCATAGAAAAGTTAGGGTATTGTTTGCATTTCTGAGATTGCTGGTAAAATAACAATTCACATTTCGGTTTAAGTGCTGAGGCTGTCTTTTACGACATCAGAGCTTTAAGACTGGACTGGCAAAGTTGCATGCATTGTTGTGTATTAGATACTATAGCTGTATGAATGGTGAGAAAAGAGGTGATATCCTGAACCCGTTGTTTCCACACATGTAAAGGTTAGGTTTTATCAGCAAATTAGTAGGTAAGCACATTATTGTCTTGCTGCAAACAAAAAAGTTTCTGAAGGAGATATTTTCAGTTATGGAATATAAATAAACCTTGAAAAGAACCTTAGGAGATGCTAAGAAAATTCAAAGATAATTAAATTTAAAGCTCATTATTGAACATAGACTAAACCAACCAGGAATACTTCTCATTATAATTATTTAATACTGCAATTTCATGGTGACTCAAAAAATCAGAAGCTACAGAAAAGGCCATCAGTGTAAAATCTAATAACTCTCTAAAGATGCTCAACTACCTCTTCTGATGAGTTCATTGCTTACCATTTTAAACATTGTCTTTTTTGCTATCTAGTCAAAATTGTGACATGTTCTGTTCTTTGCTCTGTTGTAATAAGAGGAAAATGTATTGTAGATATTTCATGATTTTCCTGAAACTTAAAAAAAAAAAAAAAAAAAAAAAAGTAAGACACTAGAAAAATAAGTGAGGAATATTTTGTAATTGAAATTTTTATTATTATTATAATTATTTCTCTCTCTTGCAAGTAAAGTTTCCAAAAACTTGCTTTAATAGGATTGGGAATTATACCAGAACTTGAGACAAATTAACAGTTTGTGGAGAAGACAGTGGAGAATGCATTTGCACGCTTCTGGATACCGTCAGCTGCCAGATATCAAAGGAAATAAATTTACTTTTCTGAGCGGGCTTCTTCCCATCCCTTTCTTACAGATTCTTCAGATCTAAAAATGCTGATATTTTGTGAATTTGAGCCCTGAAAATTCAATTCTTTCACAACAGATTAGGATACAGGAGAGAGATGACAGAAAATACTGAAACTTTAACAGTCCTTGCAGATGTTTTAAGAATAATTTCATAATTTTATTTACCAAGAGCAGTATTTCACTACCTGCTGGGAATAGGAAATTTGTGAGCAGTGTGAAAAAAGCCTGCATCCCACAGGGTGGTACCCTATCACCCTCACCCTTCTTACCCCTCAATGTCCATTTCAGCATCCTGAGTTTCTCCCTGAGGTGTTATGTACCTCCCAGTACACCCTGCTTCCTCCAGCTACCGAAATGCAGGCTGACAGAAAGGCAAGACGTGTGGGATGGCCTGCAGGTAGAACCTGCTACCTGGCCAGGTGACCCAACATTGGCAAAGTGGTGATGCTCAAACAGCAGCTTTCTGCTCGGCAGAGGGAAGAACCTCTGCCTGCCTCCCCCGAGCAGCAACTCCCTTGCTTTTCCAGTTGTGGGAACTGGCTGACAGGTTTCAAAACTATCTGGAGGCACGGAGAAGGAAAGGAACACAGGATACCAAAAAAAAAAAAAAAAAAAAAAAAAAAAAAAAAGAAGAAAAAAGGATGAGCATGACCACGTAAGCATATGATAAATTTCAGAAAATTAGTCTTAAAAATCCAAGGAAGAACTCCCCAGCATCTGTGACTACTCAGAAAGGCATAACCCATCAGAACAAACTGCTCAGGGTTGTAGAGATGAACTTGAAGCAAATGCCACAGCCTGAAGAAGAGGTATGTTTAGACTAAATAGCAGGATTATGTTCGCAGTGATAAGGACAGTGAGCTAGTGGGAAAGTATGTGAAAATACAGACCAGCCGCAGAGCGAATTCTCACCGCGCACGGAAAAGTGTTGCGTTGGCTTGAGCTACGTTTAATTGGGATCTTCTGTTTCCCGTGTTTCTACTATTATAAATATTATTAGCAGATGGTGACTGAACTGTGGTTACACCAACAACATCCGTCCCTGCTGGTTTAGGCTCTCGGACAGATTTCTGAAATCCTATGCCTAAAATGCAAGCGTTCTCAAGGACTGTCATCAGCTTGTCCCCAAAGATGTCCCCACATGCAGCCTGGGGCTTGTAAAGATGAGCCAAAGCACAGTGAGGCTGGTCAGCATGTGGCTGGTAGCATGCCGCTTTGTCTCTGGGACATCTCCCTGCTAACCAGCAGCCCATCACCCATCCTCAGGGCTGCGAAGGGCAAGATGCTCAGCAGTGCCCCAGCACCCACAGCATCTGCCAGGAAAGGACCTTGCACAAACTGATTTCCTCCCTGCGGGATGCTTGACCCCATGAGTTCCACCTCACTACGTTGGTCTTGCAGGGCCTCAGTCTGAAGGGGGTGGAATCCGAACGATTTTGAATTTCCACAGACCTACTGCCAGGAGAGCACCCACTTTCTGCCTGCTTTTGACAGCCTGATCCTTCAGACCTTGCAGGCATGAAACCGTGACTGAATTCAGTGCAATGCTTCACATAAAACAGATGGAAGGAATCAGACTCCTGTCTCATCTGAAAACACTCCTCACAGTTATATTCGATATCTAATTATTGTCTAACCCTAATGTGAATTAACTTTTATTTTGCCCTGAAGTGGTCAGCTAGTCGGACCAGATGATCCTTGTAGGTTCCTCCCAGCTGAACTATTCTACTCTACGCTACTCTACTCTATTCTAAATAGTTCACAATGGTCTGTAAGGTAAATATCTCCAAATACTTCAGTAATATATCTTAATTCATTAGAGCATGATATAACTTGAGGCTGAAGTCACACAAGCTTGAAAAAGCCTTGACTCATGGTGGACTCCATGCAGAAGTAGGGTCACAAAACTGTTAACACCAACAAGGATAAGGGAGTCACATGCTCTTCTCCTTCGACCTATATCCTTGAATTTTAATTCTGTGATTTTTCCTTAAATAACATATACCAACTATGCCTACTGTCGTCCTCTACAGCCTACTGATGAGGATGACACTCAATAGTCATTCCACATTTATGTTAACCATTAATCACAGACTTTTGATGAGATTTCTGAAGTAGCCTAGGAGACTGAGATACATAATTCCTGTTTATTTTACCAAGCATTGTGCATCAAAATCCCCAAAGGTGGCTTTAGCTAAGTCATCAAAAACTGTATTTATGATTTAATATAATCATGGAATTACTATGGAGAATCATACACAACTCTCTGCCTTCATCTATAAAGTCCTGCTGCATTTTGCTTTTTAATTTGTGGTCATTTAGCCAATCACTTTTGTTCAGCACATCGCTAAAAGCACTGAAATGTGGCAGTGCAATCCAAACATGGATGAAGCTAATAAAAAAGAATCTGGTAGCAACAGCAAGTATTATCCGTATTAGCTTCTGGATCATAGCAGTTAATAAAGCAGCCTACATGTAAATTGTACCGTTCCGTCCTGAAGAGTCAGTCCCAAAGCACTTAGCAAATTACACTCTGAAACTGCTTCTGCTTCTGAAAAAGAAGCACTGGAGCATCCTCTGTCTTTTGAGCAGGGTCAAAATCCAGCCCTAAGGCAGCGTGTGAATGGTGCAGAGCATTGGTGCTGCTTATCTCTGCAGGCCCTGACTACAATTATGAAATGAGAAATTGGGGGTGGGGGGTGAGGGGTTATTACGTGATGATCTTGTAGTGCACGGCAGCTTTTTGACTAACTCACAGAAAACGAGTGTCCTACATTCCTGTACTGTCCTGCTCTGATTACCTGACAAGTTAAGGGCCACAACAATTCCTACCTGGAACTTGTGTTCAGAATTTAGTCGGGAGTCAAAGGGGAGAGTTAAGCCCCCCCCCCCCCTTTTTTTTTTTCAGTCTCTATTCCTCTGTTTGATGAGCAATGCTGTTAGAAGGTGGACAAACTCCACACCAAAAAGGTCACGCCAAACTAGTGCAGCTGACACCTTCTGTAGGGATAAGGGCAGTCAGGAAGGACTTGAGGCGACAGTCCTCAGGATTTCTTCAGTGTGGTAATACTTGGTTAAACCCCTATCATCTCAAGACAAGTTCAACACCAGTCCCACAACACCTAAGCCCTCTTCATTTCTGTCAAGTCCAGTGAGTTTTGCCCTAGGCCGCAGTGAAAGCAGGACAGAGCTTTTCCAAGGTGACTAAATCAGTCAGTTTTTGCAGCAATCTGCCTTCCCTGTGGGTGCAGGTCTGCAGCTGTTCATACGTGGCACCATGGTCACAGGTTTCTGTGCACCTACTTAAGACACACACTAAAGACAGGGCTGAGTCTTGCTTACAGTACAGAGTTGTCATTCAAGGTTTGGTCTTCTAGTTCCAATCTGGAAAAAAATACTTTGATTGAAATCAGAAGCTGATTTGCATCTCCATTTTGTACCTTCTTTTAGCAAAGAAGTGATGGGTATGCTTGTGAATCAGCACACTGGGAGGATTCTTTTTTTTTTTTTTTTTTTTTTCTGGTGAAATCATAAATAATTGTTCTCCTCCACAAAAAAAGATTCAACCTACGTTTCCAGAGCACTTGCTATATGCTTCTTTGGGGCTCAGTGGCATAGTCTGATCTTGGAAAGCACCTAAGATCTCTGGTTTTAGGGAAAACATGTAAATAGGGGTTTTCTGTTTGTTTTGTGTGTGTGCTTTGAAGAACTACAGTAGGAGTACTTCTTCAATATAGTTTTCAGAATCTCAGCAACAAGACAGCACCCAAAGCAAAAAAAAAAAATGAGGAAGCAGAATTCCTTGCTGTGCACCTTAGGGAAATGCAATTTCTAATTACTCTAGCAAGTATCCAATTCAGCTGTCCTCCTGAGCGGCCACAATCTTACTCACTAAGAAGCCTGTACCAGCTAAGAGCATGCACCAGGTCCTGCTGCTGTTGCAGTCTGGCACTGCTGGCTGCAGCCTGCGCCTGCCAGGTGAGAGGGAAGGTGTGAGCCCTCCTTGGTGCAACCACACCAGCAGCCAGTGCTGCAGACCCCAGCCATGCCTCAGCCAGCTCAGGGAGCTCAGCAGCTGAAGGCCCAGGCTGAATTTCCCCATTCTCCCCCTGCAAAAGTGATATGAGCATAGAGAGCTGATAGGAGACAGCAAATTGGAGCAGGAAGGCAAACCGCTCCTTTTCTCCCAGCACCGGTACATTCAGATCAAATGCAAAGCTTGCTTGTTTTGTGCTGCTGCTCCGCACCACATGGAGCCAAAGCTTTTCATTTCCTTCAAAAAGCCACAGCAGAAATTCAAACACGATTGGCAACTTACCCGAAGTGGCTGGCTAAACTCATGGAAACGCAGAAGAGGAAGAAGTTTTTGATCATGATAAAGCCAGAGATCGTTCCATTGTCCATTCCAGAGGAGATGAGTAACGCAGGTGGTTGCTTTGGTAAAGGTGCAGCTGCTCACTTTGTTCTCACGCTGCAACAATACAAAAAAAGATAAATTATTACACGGACGAGCAGCAGGACAGACAATTTCAGCTCACACCGCATCTTCTGCTCTCTGTGTTTTTCACAAACTTCTCCAGGCTTATGTAAACATCATCTGTTTATGTAAAATTCTATATCTTCAAGGACATGTTTTACCTTCTGCTGACAGCAAACTGCAAAACAGGAAAAATTCTTAGTGGCCCAGTTTTCCTTTACATTCGTTCATCATGTAAGTAACTAGAGAAATATTCATCGCTTCCCAAATGCCAGTTTTGACCATTTACCTATTTCAACAACTTCCACACGCCTGCAAACCCCGGGCTATGTGCAGCCTCCGCATCCCTTCGTTCCATCGCAATTTTTTCCCATTAAATACCCGGCCTCCCCTTCCAAAATCCCAGTTAAAATGCCAAGAAACACCTACTGCTTCTTGGAATTCACGCTGCTGATGCACGGCTTAGCAAAAGGAAGGGGGGGTGGGGGGTGTAAAAAAGTGACCTTCCTCGCAAAGGCACATAAACCTCACGCTAGCACCAATGCCAGTAACGTTGCTGCTCCAGCGACCGCTGCTTCTCGGATACCTGCCTCAGCCACCAGATCACCAATTTCAGCATCGTGCACTAACGTTAGACTCAGTGCCCTATTAAAGAAAAAAAAAAAAAAAAAAAAAAAAGGCAAGAAAAAAAAATAAAAATAAAAACAAAACAAAACAAAACCCGGAGGACAGCTGCCTATATTTTCCACCTGCAGCCAGTGCCCACCGGCAGCAACTCGCTCTCCCCTCCCGGCCCAGAGCCAAAGCTGCCAAACCCAAAGGTGCTAAACCCAAAGGTGCCAAACCCAAAGGTGCCAAACCCAAGGATGCCCAAGCCAAAGATGCCCAAGCCAAAGATGCCAAGGATGCTAAACCCGAAGCCGAGCCGCCCCCGCGCTGCCCCGCGGCGGGTCCCGCTCGCTCCGCTCCGCGCTGGGGGGGACTCGGCCGCTGCTCTCCCGCACGGCACCTGCCCGCCCACGACCCCCGACCCTTCCCCTCCCTTCCCATCCTTTCCCTTCCTCTCCCTCCCATCCCTTCCCCTCCCTTCTCATCCCATCCCTTCCCATCCCTTCCCCTCCCCTCCCCGCCGCCGAAGTTTGCCGCGGCCGTGCGCCGGCCCGTCGGGGCTGGGGGTCCCGGCTCTTACCGGCCGCCCGCGGGGGGGTGGTCGAGGGCGAAGGGGGGCGGCGTCGGCCCCAA
>NC_048893.1:135651682-135815346 GCF_011077185.1 Oxyura jamaicensis
GCGCCCGCGCCCGCACCGCCCCCGCGCGCAGCCCGGCGGCGGGAGCGCGGGTCGGTGCGCGGGGGGCGCGCACCCCCGGACCCTCCCCCGCCCCCCCGGGGTCGCTCCCGGAGGTGGGGACCCACCGCCGGCCGGGGAGCGCGGTGGTACAGGGGGGAGGCAAGGCAGCGGGAGGCTCCCTATGTACCCATAGACATCCCCATATACACGTATAGACACTTATATCCGTGCCCACAACATGAGTATATCCATAGACATCCCCGTATGTGCATATAGACACGCATATCCATGCCCACAGCACGGAGATATCCATAGATATCTCCCTACATACGTATAGAAACATGTATCCGTGCCCGCATCCTTTCCCACAGCCGGTGCACCCGAGCTGTGCCATCCCAGCTCTTAAACGGAGAAGCTGAGATTTGTGCACCAACTTTCTTTTGGCTCACCCATTGCTTTGCAAGCACTGGTGTTTCAGGAGTCCTGTGGTAATTTGGGGTTTGGTTGTGTAGGAAAAGGGATGCATTGCTTTGGCACCTCGACACAGGCAGAGTTACACTTAATACCTGCTCAAGCCCAGGCTGCTCGCAGAGAATAGTAGCATCATAGCATCATCAAGGTTGGAAAAGACCTCCAAAATCACCTGGTCCAACCGTCCCCCTACCACCTGTATCGCCCACTAAACCATGTCCCTAAGAGCAGAGCAGCAGGTGCGTTTTGACCCATCCAAAGGATGCGACGAGTGCATCATGGTTCCTGTTTCCGCGGATTCTTTGAAGTGCGTGCAACACTTTGTAGCATGCACCTTATGTAGGATAAAAGTGATTTAAATGTATACTGCTAAGACTGTACTTTGGATTAATACTCCAAACTCAGTTATTAAATAATGTCTAACTTTCAGGCAACTTTATGGACCAGTGAAGCATGGCTTTTACTTATATCCATTAAAAATGAATCCCACCAACAAAATCAATGTAGAATCTTTAGCTCATTGCCACCAAGAGTGCGGCTATACATACACCTAGCTCATGGTCTGCACAGCTGGAGTAGAAACTTGGTCCTTATGAATTCAGATCTTATTTTTTTTGGTTATATGCGGTGCTTAGCTGTGTCCGGATTTTCAAGGAACGCGTGATCCTGAATGCAGAGCCAATGACACGCGCTGTTCCCCGGTGCTCCTCAGTGACTTCAGTAAATACGAAGTTGTGAATGAATGCTGCTATCAGAAGCGCTTTCTGCATGCTTAAAAATATCTAAGTAGCATGAAGCGGCAGTACTTTCTCACGATAATATTCTAGCCTAGGAGGGCTTAAATCAGATTCTTTACAGTGCTTTGATTTCTAGTGTGAACTATTTATATCTCTGTATAGGTGACGTTGTAAAAATGTGTTATCTTTAAATAATTTTACGAAAGAAAGCCGGAGAAGTATTGGCCTAGAAATTCCCTCTGAGCGGGTGGGAGCTGCACGCTCTTCCGCTGCTTGCTCCGGTTCGCGGAGCTGAGCGTCAATTCCTCTAACTCGCCAGAGCTTCTCCTCACAGCCATATGCTGCGGATTCACTTCACAAAATCGAAGGGAGAAGAAAGCATATAAGTCTCCGGGACACGAAACAGCAACAAAAATGTTAGACTACACGTTGGCTTCAGTTTACAGGGAAAAAAAAAAAAAGAAAAAAAGAAAAAAAAAGACATAATAAAGGAAAAGTTCCTCCCGCAACGAAACGGAGAATCTGATGAATACCCCCTGAATTTAGGGTGCGCCCAGCCGGACCCCTCGCCCTGCCAGAGCCCTGCTGCTGCCCAAGAAAGGCCGCCAGGGGGCGGCCCCGCTCCACCGCACCCTGCTCGGGGCTGGGAAGGGAACGGTGCCCCCACGGAGCCGGCAGAGCGAGGGGCTGAGGCTGGGGGCTCCTGGCAGCATTTGTCTGCTTGTTGTTTTTTTTTTTCCCTATAGTCTTTTGTATGGCAAGAGCATAATCCAGACCTGGTCCGGTTTGCTAGCTAATTATAGCTAATGACGCGGTATCTCTGACACGCGTTGTTTATAACGCAAGGTATTAACTCCCGGGCAAAGGTCCTTTCTCGAGAGCTTGTCAGACATTACTTGTGTAGGGTTTCTAATTGGATCCCTGCAGGATGGTGGCTTTGACCCATGCTGTTACAAGCCATAGAGAGATCTTCGCTTTGAAGGCTACGACATTGTGCGTGTCCACCGCTGTGTGATTTTCCAGACACTCCCCTGTGCTTCACACTGACCCTATTTGTATTCTTACCCTCCTTGTTCAGTTTTAAAGGATGTGTTGAATCTAGTATGTGAAATAATTGCTTTTTATTGTGGTCAAGGATACATATATTCTGTGCTGGTGTTTAGCAAAAGCTGGTGTAGCCTTCAATAAGCCATTTCATACTGTGATTTTCTTTACTATTAGGAGAAGTTTTGCATGGTCCCTCTCTGACACTTCTCCTCCCCCATCATTAAGTAACATAGCTTATTTGCAGAGATGAGTGCGTTTGAGCTAGATCATTCTCTATATTGGGCAAAAACAACAGCACAGGCAAAAAAAAAAAAAAAATCCCAAGACACGAGCGACCACTTGCACACTGGGGAGCTCACCAGGAAATGTGCACCAAGTCCTAACGCTGCGACGCTTCATGCTGGGAGGTAGCCGGTTTCTCCAGCAACCACAGGCGGCTCCGTCAGGGACCAAGCCATTCCTTTTCCTCCCTGCAGAGCTACAGAAAGCTCCCAAAGTTGCACGGAGGTGTGATGTGCTGTGGGCACTGACCCAAGCAGTAGGCTCCTCTCAGGCATTCTCTACCACCAGCATTTCACTGGGGACATCCAGGTCTAGAGTGCTGCCTGTTTCCTTGAGATCTTCTGGTGCTGGCTTCTAAGCCAAGACTCTTCAAAAGGCAGTTCTCGGGACTGAGGTTTTGGTGATATGAATTCTTTCCCAGCAGAGAGCAGTCTGAATTCACCAGTCATTGCATGAAGTAGCCATCAGCTAATACTGGTCAGTCCAACACAGAGACTGGAGGAAGGGTTGAAGCCCTGTTTCCACTCCCATCTTTCTCAATATTCCTAGGGATCACAAGCAAGAGGTTTCTGCTCATCCCTGGTGAGTGCTCGCCTCCACCATATGAGACATGGATGTACTGCAGAGAGCCCAGCAAAGGGATAAGAAGATGGGGAGGGGACTGGAGTCTCTCTCTTATGAGGAGAGGCTGAGAGAGCTGGGACCATTCAGCCTGGAGAAAAGGAGGCTCGGGGGAATCTCATCCACCTGTATAAATACCTGATGCGAGGGAATCAGGGGAGTTTTAGGTTGGATGTTAGGAAGAACTTCTTTACCGAAAGGGTTGTTAGACATTGGAACGGGCTACCCAGGGAAGTGGTGGAGTCACCATCCCTGGAGGTCTTGAAAAGACGTTTAGATGTAGAGCTTAGGGATATGGTTTAGTGGGGCCTGTTAGTGTTAGGTCAGAGGTTGGACTTGATGATCTTGGAGGTCTCTTCCAACCTAGAAATTCTGTGATTCTGTGATTCTGTGATAAAGAGGGAGCTGTGCTGGCTCTGCTTGGTGGTGCCCAGTGACCAGACAAGGGGCAATGGGCACATATCTAAAATTGTGAAATTCCATCAGAACACAAGAAAACAATTTTACTGTGAGAATGGTCAGCAGCACAAGTTGCCCAGAGAGGAGGTGGAGTCTCCATCTGTGGAGATGTCCCAGACCCGACAGGAACAGCCTGCTGCAGCTGGCCCTGCCACCAGCCACCCTTTGACCCCGTGATGAGGAAACGGTGTCATCCTGGGAAACACTCTATTACTCTATTACTTCCCAAAACGGTATCTGGTAGCAAAATGATATAAATAACCTCAGTGACGTGAGAGAGATTAAGCCTGATAGATTTTGAAGCATCATTTTCTGTGCTTCTGAATGATAAGAAATGATACTAAAAGCCTTTTTTTTTTTTTTTTTTTTTTTCTTTTTTTTTCTCCCCACCCCCCCCCCTTGTGCATGCCCTCTCTATGATGTTGTGGACACCCGTAAAACACAATCAGCCCATTTCTCTTTTCTGTCAGGCCATGCTGCAGACAGAGCTGCATTTAGGACCCGGTGTTTTGTTTGGTTATTTCATGTTTAGCATCCCGGTGGCAATAGAGAGTTACTTAATGGAGCTTTGAGAAATACAGCTGGGCGCAGCGTAATGCTGGGGAGGACTGCTTGGAGACAGAGTTGGTCCCCTTTTGTGTGACAGAATGCATCAGAGGTACCATGGGGAGAAAGAGGCACAACTGCCCTCCCTGACCCAGCAAAACTCCAGCTGGCTGTGAAAAGGAACACTTTTAGAAAGCAGCACTGATGCTTCGGTTTGCTATTTGTTGCAATTCCCAAATCTGCAGGTTCAAAGGTCTAAAAAACTTCATCTGAGGCTAATCCTCAGTGGGTTGCTTTCTGCACACATCGGGTTTAAAAAAGAACAAAAGGCTGCATTTTCTGCTCATCAGTTCATCCTCTCTGTGGTGGGCAAGCTACATTCCAACCCATTTCCACACGTTACACTAACAGCTGAGCGAACATTGAGCGTGTGCCTGAACACTGCTGTTGCAGATTTATAGGATGCCCTGAGCTCCACAGTGATTCTGGAAATCAGACCAGGCACTATACCTTACAGAGGTATGGGATAAGAACAGTCCTATTTCTCAAAAGTGACTGGTAAGAAATGTAAATGAGTTCAGACCTGTATTAGACACTTTGCCCCATTAGACCAGGGAAATGATATGCAGAGGCAACTCTCTCCCTACCATGGGAGTGGAGAACATTTCCAACATTTTTCAGTCTATTGTAATGTTTTAAATCCTTGGATTAGAGCATTAAAGCAAAGCTTGCCTCTTACTTATAACAGCATCCCTGTCATTCTGCACCTGCACCCCCCATCTATTCCCCAAATCCACTTCGCCGTCTGACTCCTTAACCATCCTCCTCTCTTCCCAGCTTTTCTTTCCAGCTCAGGTTCTTCCTGCAGACTAGCCCCTCTGGCTCAGATTTACACAGTTAAGTGTCACTAGTCAGTCAGGAGCATTGGGTCAGGGCCAAAGGTGGAGCTCAGGCCCTGCTCTGGCCCCTCAGAGGCTTTCTGGGGAAGCACTGAGCGCAGGCAAGTTATCGCTCACTCGTGTCAGTCCATCTTGCCAATGAGGCAGCCCTTTTTTCCTCTGCCCTGGAAAAAAAATAAAATAAAATCCAACACTTTCCTTTACACCAGTGGACAGCAATGCAAAGAAAGAGTGTGGGGTCAAACCTGCTCAGGGGTGGTTTCCACATGAAAGAGCTGAGGTATTATCCACATTCCTGCCAGGTTCAGATGTGAAATCTCCCTGTTTCTGCAGAGCCTACTGAAGTCTGCCTTTCAGATTTCAAGTCAAAGGGATTTGCAGCATGTGCCATGTCAAGAACTGATAGTTCATTGTCCCAGTTCAGGGGAGAGAAGGGGCCACCCAGCAGCAGTCCCATCCTGTATCCTGAAATTCCCAGACAATTGCCTGCATATCTTCCACTGCTCCAGAATTTAAGTTTTAGGCACGGAATACATATACCCTATTTTTGCATATAAAGCGGTAATAATGTAAAGGATGAGTAAGTGTTCTTCTAAACATGTAAAATACTTGTGACTAATGGGTTCGGCTAGATTATGCTAAACACTGGTGATACATGCTTACATCTAACATGTTGCAGTTTTCTGTGTACGTTTAGATATTTTTACTGCACACAAGTGGGCATTGAATAAGAAAGCTTCTGAGCTGAAACTTCATGATCCTATAATATATAAAATATCTTTAGTTAATTTCTTCAAAATGGCTAAATTTGCTGGTTAGTATTTTAGCTGGCTAGAGTAGCAGTTATGGCTAAACTCGAAAAATAATTGGCCATTAAGGTAGCACTGTATTTCATTGTTAAGGCCGCAGTCTTCCTGTCTGGAGGTTCAGGTTCATCTTTTCTGTAAGTATCAGAGCACATGGTGCACTTCTTGAGAGGACAGAGTACACCTTTAACTATAGACGTGACCAGAAAAACAACTGACTGTATTCTGAAGCATCTAAGAAAGCACTTGATGGAGAATAACCACAATGATTCAGATTCATGCATATGATTCATAAAGAAAGATTAATCAGGCTTAAACTAGAGGATACAAGTTGTACATCAATATTCAAGGTTTTATGCATATGGTACTATACATGTAATTCCTTCATAGCAGGAAGGAGAGAACAAATCTTAGAAGGAACAACATAAAAATCATTGAAATAAGATGGACAGACAGATGTTGATAAATCCTTCTTTAGGCATTTATTCAAGCATCCATAATAGATGGAAGGCGAATGTACAATATAGGACTGAAGTAACATAATGTAATTAGGGATGTTAAGAACAGAATATGTGAAGTTTAGAAATTAGTTAAATACAGACAATTCTATTATATATACATATGGATGGATGGATGTCTCTGTCATATTTAGGTTATAAACTATAAATATTTATGCCTATTGGTACATATTTGTACATAACAAATCTACCTGTCATCTGGGTTTTGGCTACATAAATGCTTAAGATAAGACTGGATTAGTGTGTTTTAAGTTGTTTTGATGAACTCACATCTTTTTTGCCTGCTATAGTTGCCATATGTACTGCATATCTCTGTGTTGTTTATACGCGCACTGGGCATATTGACAGAACTCATTATTTCTGTCTGTGATCAACACAGGTAGCTGTCAAAGATACCAGCAAATATTAGTTTCCACTCTTGTAAAATTTTATAAATGCTTTCAAGTCACCCTGTAATGATTCATAGTAATAATTAGCTGCTGCTACAAAAAATACATTAATGCATACCATTTGGAAAGCTGTAGACACAACTTACATTTATTTTAGGATTTGCAATATACTGCTTTTCAGGCTGAATTTATTGGCAAAGGTTAGGTGGGAATAAATGTTCTCAGCACTTCCAAATCCCATTAAAGCTGACTTCTGTTATATAGATTCAAGTGCTATAATTAATAAAATTTCAAGAAAAATTAGTTTTTAAATGGTTCAATCTAGAATTACAAGTTACAGAAAATGGAAAGAGCTGGGGAAAAAAAAAAAAAAAAAAAAAAAAGGAAAAGAAGAAAAAAAAAAAGATAAATTTAATAACCCCAAAATGCCCTATTTTGGAAAATACATTGGTAGGAATTTCACAGTGATCTACATATCACATTGCAGGATGATAAATATTAATAATTGAACTATATACCACACCAATGCAGGTGATGTCAGTCCTAGAGCTTTGTGCGAAATCCTTTTGTCAGTTCCAGTGCACTAGAATTCAGAAAAGATACAAGTTATAGCATATATTATGTTTATCAGTCAATAAGCCAGATCTTCATGTACTATAAATTGGTTTAAGTGAAGGGCAGTGAAACTAAGTCCATGCATCAGCTGAGGTTATGCTTTAAGTGTGACCCAATAATTACGAGTCAGTCAATGAGATTTTGCTCAAGAATGAGATTTGAGCAAATATTAAGTAGTTTTTCCTTTTTCCTTTTTTTTTTTTTTTAAAAAAAATATATATTCAATAAAACATGCAGGTGGCTTGCTCATGTGTTGTGGCTTAACCAACTGCACAGCAGTCCAAAATCTGGCAGTTGGATTAGCGAAAGGGAGGGGGGGAGGGAGGAGTGATAAAGTAGACAACAACACTGGAGATATTAAGCATTTTGGTTTTGATACTCTTAAAAAAAAAAAAAAAAAAAGTCAGAAGCAATTTGGGATGGAAGAGGATATTGGTGCAAAAATAATTAAGAGCATCTGTGAGGAACTGGCATGCAACCTGTGCTAAAGATATTTCTTTTGGCCATGAGAAACGCAGATCAACCCTTTGCAGGCATTATCTCTTTGAACTTAGGGAGCTTTGTATGAGTGTTCCTTGGTCTCTCCTGGCATAGCATTCCAATTCTACAGAAGTGATTAAGTTTTCAGTGGGTCAGCTGTCCAGTGGAAATAAAAAACTGCTTGCCAGCCCCCAGACTTCCAAATGGTGTATATAGAGCATAGCAGATCCAAGTTCATCTCCAGGTGCAGCATGTTTTCTTTGGCCTCTTCTGGTGTAGTTTTAGAAGGAAATAAAGAGGCATGAGGGAAGGAGGGACAGCGTGGCACACACTCTCCAGGCTGCAAAAATAGGTATCAGGATCACAAAGTACATCCCAGCAGACCTGCATTGATATACTCATGGTGTCTGGCCTTGCTTTGAAGCCCACACCCACTCCACAAGATGCAAATTTTGGAGAAATGGTACTACTTGCATAAGCAAGATGAGCTGGATTTATCACCATGCCTTTCACACCTTCAGCAACTGAAAACTAGTGCATTAGATTCAGATTTCCAGCCACTTATCTGAATGGATGACAGAGAGTTGGTCAATTGTATACAGGAAACTTTACCTACTTGTCTAAGCAGCAGAACTTGTGGATTCAGAGAGCTAACACCCACATTAATTTTAGCATCTCTATGTTCACACAATAGCAGCCAGAAAGTGGGAATGGTCAAAGAACCTACCTTCTCAGGTGGACAGACGAGGATCAAAAGGAGAGCTTCAAAGAGAAAAAAGTGAACTAAATAAAAGATGACTGCTGGAGTGATCACAGTTTGATCTACTGGTGTTTTCCCAGTTTGCTAAAGAGACACAAAACAAGAACCACCAAATGTGAATCAGTTGCTTTTGGTGTAGAGAGCGCAGGGGCAGAAACCTGGACATGCTCAAGACAGCAGGAGGGAATGAGTTTCAGGTGAATAATCCAAGAAAAGAGACCTCAAGCCTGTCAGTAGGTTTTCTGCTCTAAATGCGTTTCATCATAAAGCGCCATTTTGTTGAAATCAAATCATGGCGTGTGTCAAACAGATTTCTGAGTTCTAGCATCGTTGCTTGGGGAAAGTGAATTTGCTTTCCTGCCCAACCTGTCCATCCTGCCACCGCCAGCACCCTGGTCACTAAGGCATTCACCCAGAGGTGGCTGGACCAGGTTCAAGACCCTTTCATAAACACCGGGCTCAAGTACTAGTTTCTTAACGTGATGATAAACCCATTACTCTGGCAGCTGACTATTAACTGTGTGTCTTATTTCATGGATGACCAGCTTGGGCTGCCCAAGGCTTATAGAGCAAAGCTGAGCACTCACAGTGGTAGATGAAGTTGGTGAGAGCTGCAGTTTCTCAGCACCTCCTACAAGACAGTGCGGTCTCCGGCAATGTGCATAGGGTTGCAAGCCGTGAATTTTAATCCTTACTCTGCCACTAATTCACTGTGTAGCTCCAGGCAAGTCCCTATCTCTTCAGCTGTAAAATGGGAATAATAATAATGGTCTCCTATCTTTCGACAATGATAAATTCATCTGTGTTCTTGAGGCATGCAAATACTACAGCGATGAGTGGCCCAGAAAAGACCAGGAAAAAATGAATAATGCTGTATTTACTGCAGGCTTTGGGTATGTAGTAAATAAGGCACTACTAACTGGCTGGTGAAGATTACTTTTCCAAGTAGCTGCTTATTCAGTAGGTGCCATGTAATCACTACTTACTTATCCTGTATGATGAATGATAAAGGGCTATCTGGAAAAAGAATAAGAAAAAAAAAGCAAAATACATTTGGGAAAAAAAAAAAAAAAAAAAAAAAAAAAAAAAAAAAAAAAAAGCTTAATACTGATGTACAGGAAAGCACAGTTAGGATTTCATTGTCCATTCAGATTATAGTGTTCTCTGACTTTAAAGCACTTGATTTTGGCAGCCATCATAACATACTTCTAAGGCAATTGTCTTCTGTGCCAGCATGTGAATAGGTCTGTAACTTGAACCTTACTACAAGAGCTTTACTCAAAAATAGCATTTTGACTGTGCAAATGTATCCATTCTTCATGTCCAATTCTTTTTGTATGAAAAACAGGAAAAACAAAACAAATGGCTTTTTAAATAGATTTATTTTATTCCTTCTTAATATATATTCTGATGACACTATCTCTTTCCTGTTTTGATATTGCATTTTTCTGGATTCTCAGACCATTTGCAGTGTAGGCAACCTATTTGATTTCTTCACACTGTGTATAAAAAGGGATCTTCTTTCAACAAACTGATTTTTGCCATTAAAAAACAGCAAGGAAAATAATGAAGACTACTGTACCCTGTGGTTTGCTCACACTTCAAGTCAAACTTTATTAGAGCAGTCTGACCATGTTTAATCTTCAATTTAACTGCTTAGTAGACCATTGCTATCACATCTGTGAAAAGCATGTGCAATACACAAAACAAGCTGCCAAATGTCCCTTTGCAATTACATCATTCAGAGATCTGTATTGTCATTCTCTGTTTTGTATTTGTGTATACGATGTGTCATTGCAGCAGTCCCCTGACAGGGCTCATTTGAGTACAGTCAGAGTCATGTTTACTTTTCTATATATGAGGAGATCTAAACTCTGCCAAGACAGAACTTGCACAGATTTGTTGGGCTCATTTCTGCCCCATTTGTTGATGCTAGATTTAAAATTTGGATTTATCAAATTAGAATCGTGATATCTGAAGTAGTCTTGACATAAAAGGGAATCATCCACTACATAATACTTGCAGCCCTTCAATGTGTCTAATAAAGGAATATGCTTTATTGAACTCTAATTCTACACATTTCTAGACATTTACTTGATTTTCTTATCTGTGATATCTGAGAGCTACTTGAGATAATGGGAACACACTATATAAAATAAAACAATATATGAGCCTAAAGAAAAATTTAAAAGGATATCTTTAAAGCATTTATTCTTTCTACTTCTATTGAGAATCCTCATGAGGAAATATTCTGGAGCAAATTATTTCCATAAATGTCTCCTTCCATGTTCTGATCTTATTGACTGTGCACATGATTCATTCTGGCCATGTGAATTTGTTGCAACTGAACCCACGTGCAAAGTTAGTGCTGTGATTAACTCAGTTTGCAACAAACAGATTGCAACAATCTCCTTCAGGTTTCTACTTTCCACTTTACAAACAGCGCTACTAGTGATGAGCAGGATACAAACAATGGGCACAAAATTATTGTCAGGGATGGCTGCTACCTCTAGTCACTTATGAATTAAACATCTGCTGTCTCACACTGAAAATGTTTTAAGAACATTTTGCATATGAAAAGGATGACTGTAAAAGAGATTTCAGCGAAGAAATCTCTAGGTTGTTCTAAACACAGAAGCCTTGTTGCTCAGTAAAAGTCTGCCAGAGGTACATCACCCTTTGTGTTGCTGCCTGATAGAATCCGATGGCCTAAATTTCTTTTAATATATTTTGCTTAACATTCCTATTGGCTAGTTTCACATCTTCAGATAGACCTAGATATAAGAAAACACAGGAAAATAAGTAGAGTGGGGATCATCTGAACATGTGTTTTTATCTAGCCTCCCTCATGACAGAGAGGCCAGTTGAAAATACCCATTCCCCTTAACCACTCATGATGATACTCAGTGGAAAAAGCCTCTTACCACAGAAAAATTCTGGAAAACTAGGAAAATAAAAAGGAAAATAAAATCTAGGAAAAAAAAAAAAAGGAAGAAAAAACAAGGAAGAAAAAAAAACAAGGAAGAAAAAAAATACTAAGACAACTTTGACCACAAATAATGCTGCTGTTGTGCGATAAGGGATGAACATGACTGCAACAAGCAGACTTTCAGCAAGAACCATGCTAAATATAAAGAATTAAGTGCTAGGATATATCAGAATGATTGTAACCTGGCTGTAGCTAGAGTTAAAACTCATGTCTTCCTGGAACAGCACCTTGATGCTTGAAATCAAAAACAATTTGAAACTGTGATGTCTGTTTCTTGGTGTCAGGAAAAGAGATTAAGGAGAAAGAGACATCCTTCATATCATGGAATGTACTTTGGAAAGGTCACAGTGAGACCAAAGAAAAACCTGAATGGAGGGAGGATGGACTATATATCACCACTGCAGGGCTTGTTGCAATGCAGAGCTGTGAGCCAGTACCACAAGCATAAGAATGATGTCTAAACCCAACATAATCTGTGGTGGCAAGCAGTGGCCATGCAACAATGTGCTTTTTTTCTTTTAATTTTTTATTTAACCCAGCTATGACTGCACACAGGTTGATGTTTTAAAGACTGGATTTTACTTTTTTTTTTTTTTTTTTTTTTTTTTGAGACACTGAGATAGTTGAGGGTGTCTGGAGGCCACTCAGGTGACAGCAGGGAAACCTGAGAAATGTGCCCCATTACGTAGGAAAACTGAACCATTCAGATTTCCCATCTTTGTGGAAAATAAAGTGTGCTGATATGGCTGCTACTACATGGCTCTTAGGCCTTCAGATGCCTGCATAAATAATGGAAATTTTCCATGCTATTATCTCTATTGCAGGTAGATGCTCCATGGTATTGGTATCCACTTTGGCTTGGGCAGTTGCTAAAGTGGGTCATTTCAGTTCAGTCTATTATTTTATTTTTCATTTTCCTCCAATCTTTCCTTATATCTATTTCCCCAGTGGCTGAAAGATTAACGATTAACCTCCCATTAGGGAGGAACAAGAAGATGGCTGCAGCATTATTTATTTATTATTCCTTTTCTTAGCTGGAAATTGAATTATCGAATCCCTATATAAGACCCTTCTAATAAAAATGTCTGTTATCATAAACTAAATGTTCTTTAATAGTACCAGTAGATAGCTAGCCAGTAGAGCAGAACAGCAAGGGGGGAAAAAAGCAAACTCAGGTTTAGAATTATGCATAACTACACAAGGAAATAGCAAAACACCTTACAAAGATGAATGGATAAATCCTCAGTGTACCCTAGGATATGATCAAGTCTTTCTGAGTGACAGGAGGGAAATATTAACAAGGGTCACTATGTCGTTCGGTTGGGCCAAAATTTAAGTTGTCCTAGATATTAGATAAATGTTTCTATTTGTAAAATCTTCTGACTTCTGTTAATTAATATATGAAATAAAAGCCCTAAAATATCCCGTGCTGACCATGTCTCCTATCAGATGGTTCACCAAGGTCTTCAAAGATCATTGGGGTTCCCTAGAGTTCTGGCCAACCGACTTATTTACTCTAGTTGGTAGATGCCGCTATCCAGTATGGTGGGGTTCTTTCCAATACCTTTAATTTGTTATCAAAATAGTTCTTGTAAGCCATAGTACTCATCCTAAGCGATTGCTGCATTCTCCTCCATGTTGGCTCTCCTGAAGTCTGGACTTAAGTAGATTTTTTGTCCCCTTCTATTCCTCTGAGCTACATGGGTGAGAGAGAGGCTTGCCCCAGATTCTCTACACTTGGGATCTCACCAGCTCCCTGTCCTCTCATCACAGTTCCCAATGCAGGAATGGTCAGAGAGCTTGAGCAGTTCCTGACTTCTCTATATCTTCCTAAGAACCCTTCTAATGTCTGAAATGCTAGGCAGAAATTCAGGGCTAAGCAACAGCTCCGAGTTGGGTTACAGCAGCAAAGCCATGCCTGGACACTGAATACTATTTAGAGAACAGGAGTAGAAGACTTGGGCCCCGTCTGGCCCCTAGATTCAATGGTCCATCACATGGCATTGCTCAGGCTCATGTTGCTTTCTGGGCATAGTGGTGAGACATTGACCCTTCTCAGCTCAGTCTGGAGTGTGCTTTGAGTATTCACAGACTAAGCCGCATAAAAGTTAGAATGACATCCTGCATGTATGAAAACCCTAGACATTCTTGGGGTTTTATCACAGTTCAAAGTTGTTGGGAATATAAAGAGCTTTCATTCATCCATAGGCAGCCATAAGAGATACTTCCTAAACAAACATATAACCTAACACAAGCCTGCCCCTGAAATAAGAGGGGGTGACAACAGCACATTTGAGGTGTGTGCAGGCAGTGGCACATGTCTGTGTGTGTTCTACCATGTTTTTCCTAGGCAGAGTTGTGCATTTTTCTGGGGGATGTGTCTGCATTGGGATCCCTGGTCTGCCAACCTGTGGTGGTTTTACCCAGCTGGGCAGCTGAACTCCACCAGAGCCAGTATCTCACTCCCCCTTCCCAAAGGGAAAGGGAGAGAAAATACAATGGAAAAGACTCAAGCGTTGAGATAAGGACATGGAGATTACTCAACATTATTATCACAGGCAAAACACACCCAGCACAGGGAGATTAATACTATTTATTGCCTACCACTAGCAGACTAGAACAATGAGTAACGAACACCTTCCCCTCCATCCACTCTCTTCTACCTCCTCCTCCCCGGCGGCGCAAGGGAATGGTGGCTGCGGTCAGTCCCTGACACTTCATCTCCGCCGCTCCCTCACGGTCCCTCCCTGCCCCTGCTCCCCGTGGGGTCCCTCCCACGGGATGCCGTCCTTCCCCAGCTGAGCCTGCGGGGGCTGCCCACAGGCAGCAGCTCCTCAAGATCTGCTCCCACACGGCTCCGTACCACGGGGTCCATCCCCCAGGAGCAAACTGCTCCAGCACGGGTCCCCCACGGGCGGCAGCTCTCCCCAGACCCCTGCTCCTGCGTGGGCTCCTCTCCACGGGCTGCAGCTCCGGCCCGGGGCCTGCTCCTGCGGGGGCTCTCCATGGGCCGCAGCCTCCTCCAGGCCACATCCACCTGCTCCACCGGGGGCTCCTCCACGGGCTGCAGCGTGGAGATCTGCTCCGTGTGGGACCCATGGACTGCAGGGGGACAGCCTGCTCCACCAGGGGCCTCTCCACAGGCCGCAGGGGAACTGCTGCTGCCTGCCTGGAGCACCTCCTGCCCTCCTGCTGCACTCACCTTGGGGGCTGCAGGGCTGCTTCTCACTCCTCTCTCCCAGCTGCTGTTGCCCACTAGTTTTTTTTCCCCTTCCTTAACTCTGCTCTCCCACAGGCCCACCCAGCATTGCTCCTTGGCTCGGCTCTGGCCAGCAGCAGGTCCCTTTTGGAGCCAACTGGAGCTGACTCTGATCTGACGTGGGGCATCTGCTGGGCTCTGCTCACAGAGGCCACCTCTGCAACCTTCTGCTATCAAAACCTTGCCACATAAGCCCAATACACAGCCATCCTCCACAATGGGACAATAAAACATCACGGCCTTCCACCCTGGCCAAACACACAGAAGAGCACAGGACATAAGCCTGGGAAGGTGCAGCATCTGGCCCATCTCCACTGTGCCTGACAGAACTCCAGAGGTCCCTGTGGGCTGCACAGCTTGCCACAATCTCCAGAGTAGGCATGTCCACATGTGGTACAATCTGGCCTGTAGTTTCACATAATTACCTTAATTTAACAGAAAAGTAGAGAAAAAATTGCTGCTCTTAACAATGTTTTCTTTTTCTTGGGATTATTGGTTTTTAATTATTGTTCTAAGTGAATTGTATGCATAAGTGCCAGTGAAAACAGATTAGAAAAAAATATAGCTAAAAAATATTGATTTATGTTACAAGCTAAATTAATCTTTCCAGGAGAGAAACTGAAAAAGACACCAGAACATGCCACACTGGAATGTAGAAACTGTCAGCCCCATCGGTTCCTCTTTCAGTCTAGCATCAATTACAGTGGACTTGTAGCGATTTCATTTAATACTGAAGGGATCATGTTAAGGAAGGAATAAACGTTGATGAAGTATGTGTTTTGTTCAATTTGCTACTGTTTTAAAGAATGAGGTTTTAAACTTTCTGAAAGTTATTAGATTGTATGCATTCAATGAAAAGCAAGAAAATTTGTAAAGCGTAATATGACACTGATTTCTAAAGCAAAAAAGAAATTGGATCTAAAGTTCAGTGAACTATAACTTGTTTTCATTATGGACATTTCTACCAAGAGATTCTGCTAAGATTTAAAGCTGCTGCTAAATATACAGACACCTAGTTAAATGGCAAATCGCTGTACAGCTATAAGCTTGTAAGAGTGGGAACATTGCATATCCTATTCAGTGATTTCCTCTAGAAATTTACAGAAAGTGAGAAAGAAGAGGTAAGGTACTTACAAAGCCACCAGGAGAAAGGGCAGATCCCTCAAGCCCAGCAGAAGTGAAGACACAAGAAGGCATTGAGATGCTCCCAGGGTCCAGCATACCCTGACAGCCTCACTGTCCCTCCCGCTCAGCCGGGGCTCCACGTGCCCAACTTCTAAGGGACTCAGGGTAGTGGTGAAAGGGAACAAGAAGTAAGTGGGTAGTTTTGGAGCAATGAGAACCTTTCTGGAGTGGAGGAATTAGCATCTCATTTGCCCAATGACCAAAATTGCATTCACTGGCACCCAGCTTTCAGTGGGAAGTCAATTCCTCCGTAACTCCTAAATTTCAGCAATCTCTAGTTCAATGTTAATCTATATTTAATCATGTACATCCATAAAAAAGAGTTATGCCTGCCAAAATGAAGAGTATCAGAATGTCTGAAGTACTGTAAAATGGATGTTGAATTGATTTATTTTGTCTAAAGCACTCTTGAATATAGAATTGCTTTCATGGGGGGAAAATACCACCTGTTTCCTAGAAAATAGAACAAAGTATTGGGTGTGAGGAGACACATTCTCCTCCTTATCTGCCAGGGAAACCTTACAACTAGGACTCATGGGATAGCATTGACAAATGATTTAATTCCATGATGCTTGACCCATATTCCTTAAGTGGGATTTTTAAAATGAGATGAAATATCCAGTTTCTTCTCTGAGGTTTCAGGTGCCTCAATATTACATTGTCTAATATATCTATATATATGCAACATTTGAGAGCTTTGAAAGAAAATTGCCTATTATAGCTTAAAACCACATTAAATCCTTTTAGCCATTTTGTGTGTGTAGTACAATTTCTAAAGATGATGAACAAAGCCAGGCAATTTAGAGACTCTAGTGAGTGAATAAACACTGAATGAATATGAACAAATGAAGGAATATGAATAGATTTTTGTTGTTGTTTTCTGGCTATTAAAATAAATAAATAAATAAATAATAAATATTTCAGACTTATCCAAAACTCTTCATAAAATTCTTGATGAGCTGAAGTATTGAAAAATGTATTTTGGATTTCAGCACTTTTTTCTTTTTTTTTTTTTTTTTTTTTTTTCATGCTAAAGCACTTCACCATGTTTTAAAATATAGATGGAGGGAATTTTGAAACATCACTTGAATAAAAATATCTCAACTACTTAATTCTTAAAAGTCAATATTTTCCTTTTGAGCAAAGTCAAGAGGACACTGAAAGTTTTTCAGTGTCACTAGAAGTTCATTTTGCATTTTAAACAAAAGTTTCAGCTGTGAAAGTTCCACTGAGCCGTATTAAAAGCATTAAATTAGGAAAAAGGACTCCTGCAGCAGATGGTGGGATGTCCCAGTATATTCAGGACAGTTTACGTGTACAGTAAAAAAAAATCAAAAAACTGTAAAATTAAAATGCTGTTAGTTCCTCTGATTCATTTTTAAAGTAAAGACCATTTCCATGTTTTCTGATTCATGGAACATTTCCAATTTTATTTTTTTTGTAGCCTGCCATGACTGTTTAACTAAACTTTGCAGTTCTCTCACCCTCACACTTGACACAAAGTAGGGAAAACTAAGAGATGCATACACTCTGTTACAATCTTGTTTCTCTTTTAAATCAAAACTTCTGATGTTTAAAGAGGAGTTGTGGATGAAAGAAAGTATAGCTTGAGGCTATGATACAATGCACTTAAAGGTCCCAAAAGAAATATTCTTAACAGTTACAACCAGCTCTGAAACATAACCTAGGAATGTAAATGTTAAGGCTGGGCTCTTACATTCAAATTTCCTGACACACTGTGGGCTGACAGCCTTTAAATTTATAAAGACTTCCTACCTAAACAACCAAAAGAGCTGAAGATCACTTAGAATAATTATTTTGATCTGTACTTACAAAACAGTAGCAACCTGTGAGGAAGTATTATCATGCATATACCCAACTGATTATTTCTTCTGATCATACACATATTATCATATCATACACGGAGCTGGACTTGATGATCCTTATGGGTCCCTTCCAACTTGGGATATTCTATGATTCTATGATATTCAACATCTTTTTTTTTCTTTCTTTCTTTCTTTCTTTCTTTCTTTCTTTCTTTCTTTCTTTTTTTTTTAAGTGCACAATTTGGAGGCTAGTTTTGTCTGTACAAGTACATAGTCTGGGGTGTGTGTATGTTGGGGCATTCCTAACCCTATTACACACATTTCTGTAAAACAATATGTACATTCACAGTGTGGTTTAGAATGGATTGAGAAGTTATTCTTCTTCACAACTGTTTATATAATACTTGGGTATTTCATGGAAAAAAACTTTTCTCTTCTCTTCCTAAAATTTTATTTTTCAAAACAGAACAAAAGAAATAATTTTTTGGACTCCTGTGGCTGTCCACAATCCAAGGAATGATCAATCCTGTGGCTCCAAGCCCTAAATTCTAAGGAGAACAAGGGCACCTTAAATTTTGCAACTAAAAGTACCTGAGGGGTAGGTACCTAATGGGCCCTGTCAAATAGATGTGCTCATTGGCATGGCTATTGTACAACCGCACTAAGTTCAGCACAGAGCTTGTTAGCAACAACTACTTTCATTCAAAACTGTCATAACTTTGGGTCAGGATGACCTCCACATTGTGTAATACAGGTCATCGAGTAACATTTAAAATCCCCAGTTGGACACAAGAATGAGACTCAAGGTTCCCTTCTGCTTCCTATATAACTTTGAATGGAAAAGCTAAGGTCCCTCTGTGGGCAGCTGGCCTTTATAGTCATGAGCTGTCCAGAACTGGTATCAACTACTCTTCATTAATTAATTTTTATTTTACTTGGACTACTATCCCTCATTCTGAAAATGAAAAAAATAAAGTAAAATTGGGGAGAACTGAAAGAAATTTCAGTCAGAATTTCGAATTTCTCATGCTACTGAAGTTGAAATGCACTCCAATTCACATCAAAGGTGCACAATCCTTGTACCGAGAAGTATATCTCACACTTTTTATAATTAGGACACTTGCTGAATACATATATATTCTGGTCTGTGGAAGTGTAGAGAGGGTGTGGATTTTTATTTATTTTTTTTCCCCATAAGATTTTATGCACACTAAATGTGTCTGAAAGTTTTTTTCTTTCTTACTTTCTTAAAAGAATGAATGTATTTTGTGACAGCACTCTAATAGCTCGGGAGGGTTAAAAAGGATGTCAAACTTTTGATCATTCTGGCATGTATGCAAATACTTCAGGTGACAGGAGAACAAAAACCTGAAATATGCAACTGCATGAATTTCTGGGGTGAAGAACTGCTGACATAAGGACAGTGAAACAAAATAGTTAGTTTATCTGTGGAGAGTATAGTAATGCAAACAGCAGGACAGTTGATGATCTGAAAATTATTTTAGTCCTGAGTGACAGTAGAACAAGAATTTCTGATCACACTGAACATAAAAATTCCCATATTGATTCAAGCCAAAGTTGCATCCAGTTGAGTCTCCTGCATCTGAACATGGGCAGTAGCAAATACTTTGGGAAGAGCATTAGAAATGGGACAGATGGAAGGTAATTCTTTCCTAGGTATAACCTTCCAGCTTCAGGCAGTCTGAGGTTTATGGACTTCCTCAGCCAGAGGGTGCATTCAAAACATTGATTTTAATAGCCATTGATGGAGCTCCCTTCCATGCATTTGTCTAATGGATTTTTGAGCCCATTTATAATTTTGGCCTCCACTGCTTCCTCTGGCAATGAACTCCACAATTTAATTATGCATTATTATGCATTGTGTGAAAAAGGACTTTGCTTTAGACCTATTGCCTGGTCATCTGAGTTTTTTTTTTTTTTTTTTTTTTTTTTAATAGTACAAGCAATAACAAATAATCATTTATGCAGTCTGTGACTTCAGATACATCTATCTATCTCCCCTCCCTCATCTGCTTTCCAGACTTAACAGTCTCAGCCTAAGTCTCTTCCTTCCTACTGATGCTATTTCATACATCTAATCCCTGTTGCTCTTTCCTGTACCTTTATCTATCTCTCAAGTTCTTTGAGCTGCACAGTGCTAAGTTTACAGGATGTGGGCAGACCACAGATTTATACAATACTGTACCAGTCCTGTTTTGTTCTGTTAATTCCCCCAGTGTTCTTGGCAGATGTTTACCAAAAAGAAAAAGAAAAAGAAAAAGAAAAAGAAAAAGAAACCTTGCAGAAAAAAACTATGGTATAGAACATAATGGATTTGAACTAGAACTATACACTTTCAAGAACATCATTGATTTAAAATGTGATTAAATAGAAGTACACATCCTAACATATCCTGACTTCATCCTTCCCACCTTGCTCTTAAATGCCAATGAACAGGCTTGCAGACTTGTTAATTCATTGGCATGTTTCTGAGCAACACTAAACTTCCCAGCTCTGGCTGATGTCAAAAGGAGTCAAGAGTGGCTAGCCCTCACAGAATTGGACCTGAAATGCATTGTTCTGGTAACTGTTTATGCTATGTGACATTGTCACTTCCATATTATTTGTGGAGCTTGATGCTGGGAAAAATGAATTTCTCAAGAGGTTATGAAAGATCAGGGATGCTATAATGTCATCATAATTACATGTAACTTGGGCATCGGCATTACATAAAAGCATATTGAATGCTTACTTAACATAACATTTGAATAAATCATGTTTAAAATCATCATGTTCACTGAAACATTTATTTCAGCTCGAGCCACATAGTTTAAGCTTCTCATACATAAACATTTTTGGCATTATTTATGAAAACTTGGCTTACATCCACTTAATTTATACTTTGAAAAACAGAAGATAGCTATGTGAATTGTACATTTCTAGCAGAAACCTCCATCATCTGATGCTTACTGAGGTTTCAGCAGATCTACAATGGTAATTCAATAACTGTGTCTATAATATCCCAGGAGTTTTAAACACAGTTTCCCATTTTTACATTTGGCATTTCAGTCTGTACTTTTTTATCTTGATAGGCTGAAATAATTTGTTAGTGCCTATCATTCTGGGTGACAGTGATGCTCTGGAATAACCAGCCCAGTTAGCATGGGTTGAACCTCCTCAGAAAAGAGAAAGTGAATTTTTTGACTCATTGGTGTGAGTGCCTCAGTGCTTCTGAAGTTTCTGGAGGAAGGGTTGGCAGGGTGGGTTGAGCAGTCCTGAGGCAGAAGCCCAGAAGCTTCTCAGGATGAAGTTTTACCTTGAAGCTTTGCATCTGGCTGTTACAGTCTGCAGTTATTGCACCAAAGCCATGTAGTACAAGTTTAATTTGGACTCTGTGGTGTATGCTGGGTCAATCAACAAAAGTATTTTCTTCACTTCAGAATGAAAAGGCCTCTAGTATTATAAGGTATGCATTCTCCAAGTCTGTGGAGAGGGAGTTCAGCATCCCTTTTGTTTTTTTATTCTGTTTGTACACGGCTTGTGCCAGGTGTGCAGAGTTCTTTTTAGAGTAGAAAAGGAAAGTATTCTCAGTAGTGGTGTCGATGTTCAGATGCTTTCAGAATCTGAAGCTGAAATAGCTCTGTCTTGTTGTTAGCATTATCTTCTGAGCTATAAATATTAGCCTTTGTATCTATACTTTTATACTGAATCATTTTAGTAGATACACAACATCAAGAGTACTTGTTAAGCATTCTGTGATACACTAACATTGCTTTGTGCCCTGGCCTGAATCCAGAAAGGGCTATTACATTTCACTCTCCTAAAGATTATTTTCAAATGAATATGATATTTAGCTTAATTTTTGCTTTTATATGATCTTGTAAGATTTAAAGGTGTGACACAAAATGATGATTTATGTTTAAAATTTAACTTACATTTAGTTAGAAGACACTACCAGTTCCAGCAACAGAGTACTAATATAACAGCTTTCCTGTTTCTTTGCTGCCTAACTTCCATTAGCAGAGATATTCCTCATGGAGCTCCAACTTAAAACATGTATGACATCTTAGTCCGATAAGCTTTTGGAGGGCAATATGCTCAATGCACTGAAACAGATCTAGCTTTCCTTCCCGTTCAGTCACCATGGGTGGGATTTATCTCATGCAATATTACACACCCAGAAGTTAGACATCTAGCTAAGTATAGGCTCTGTTCATAGTTACTGCGTAGTTATGAAGGGTGATTCATCTACACTGCTTTAGTCTTTTTCAGCCTTTGGATTTGCTTTCAGTCTTTGGACTTGTTTTTGTTTGTTTGTTTTTTTCTTTTCCATTGATTATTAAAGTAGCCTTTGGTAACTATCTCAGACACATTTAAATTTTGACGTTTACATCAGTAAGGAGGAATCCCAGTGACAGATATTCTGAATTGCGGTATCATCTAGAAATTGTTCAGGCTTTAAAAAGACCAGAAAGCTGTTATTTTGTAGTTCAGAAAAGTTCTAACCTTCCAGTATAGGTTGGTCACAGTATCTTTTCCTATATTATATTGAGTGAGACTTCAAGGGAGCTGGGGAGAAAAAAAAAAAGGGCAGAAAGATGAGCTACTATTTTTGTTAGTTTAATAATCCTAAATGCAAAACATTAGCTCTTTCTAGCAACAAAAACTCCACCAGCAGCAATACTAAAACCATATGCCCTCCATTTGATTTACCATCAACGACTGCCTGACTGCACACAGAGCCTCTCTGCTAATAGTGGCTCTAGGCAAGTGCATGTATAATATTCAAAGCAGTTTTGTTCTTTTATTAAAGTTGTGATAAGGATGCAAAGCATTTTAATGGGAATAATCAATTATATAATGATATTCATATACAACAAAGTGCTTTTAATATAAGTACTTTTAATGTGGTGCTTTTGTGATGGGGGAATTATATCTGTAATATTTTCAGAAGCATGTCTTCTACTGGTGCCAGGCAGACAGCAGTAGGAGACTTCTGTAGGAGATGAACTCAATTTACTCATCATTCACAAGGAAGCATTTTTCAATGCAGAGACCAAAGGATTTTACCACTCTGCTGAATAAGAGAATTTCAACATCAAGATGTGTCTACATTTTTCTATGACAAGGAAAAAATGGAGTGCATTATCAGTCTGAATAAAAGTCCATCGTGAAACTTCAACATTTAAAAGATGACATTTGATTCTTTCCCGATACATTTGCCTAACCGTTTTCCCAATCTCCCTTGCTATTACCATTTTTCTTCCCAAAAAAGAAGCTAAGTTAATTCTATTCTGATATTGGCATTTTGCTGATGGATGCTAAAAGTTATAAAATAAATGGTGGCCATACAACATGTTTGCACTCTTTTGAAAAATTTTAATAAATATATTAACAGAAACTGTACATTTATGTAAGCGCCTTTTTATCTAACACGTACTGATCTATTTAGCTAAGGGAATCGAAAACTATCGAAATTTATTCCATCTATACTGCACATAGTAATGTAGAAATGGTGCCCTCTTCCACCCATAGCTCATTTGCTATCAATCCCATGCCAGATTTCTTGGTATCAGGTAAGATGCATCTTCAGCTGTCATTCCTTTGGTTATGTTCTAAAAGAAGACTAAGGCTGAGCATGCTCCCTCACTTTATATCCAACCTCTGCAAATGTAGAGTGCTTACTCCAATATCTTCCAGCAAGTGGCCTTGTACATTTTGGGAAAGAGCCCAGACCTCTTCTCAACACTGATCATGTGGCTCTGCCAAAAGGAGATATATGACCGTAGTCAGGGGGTAAATTTGGGTCAGTCTTGGGGCTTGAGATGCTCCTTTGCTGTCCTTCCTCCCCTCCTCTCTCCTTTGCTAAACTCAAGAAATTATTCCAAGCCTACACTGAGTTACAGAGGACCAGACAAGAAGTGTGGACACCAGAAAAAACTGTCCTTGAGAAGGGCGATCTAACCACAAAAGACGTGTGGTATCAGGCATGCAATATTGTGATCTTTAAATTTACAGCAATGTGGCTTGTGAATCCTGATGCCTAGAACTATAAAAAGAAGTATCAAAGAATAGGCTTCATGTGAAGATTAGATGTAGGCGTCTACACGAGAACTGGGTGCTCCCATTGTGTCAACAGAGATCCAGTCAACTCAGTGAATGGAGCCTACATATCGGAAGCTGGGGATCCTTGTCTTGGATGGGATCTGATCCAGGAGGCCCAACTCAGTTCCCAGACATAAGCATCCCTGGCCATTGAGATGCTCCAAGGTATCCCCCTTGGACTCCAGTCACCTCTCCAGAAGAGCGTAAGTCTCCTCTAGGTCCTGTGTTACATCGCAGCTCTACACAGTGTCTCAAGTAACTCAGGGCATCTTAAATGGACTAGACAGTGGCATCTAACTGGAGAGCTGCCCAGCTCCACCAGTTCTGTATTAGATGGCTGGCTACTACAAGGGGATCAATGGCATGAGAGAGGCTCCACATGTCCCTGCCCAATGTACAAAGGAAACAGGCATTCACAATATTCAGCAGTTAACATCCAGTGCATATTTAATGTGAAATGCATAACCACTCCAGGAACAGGGACCAAACCCAATATCTACCTTTCCCATGTAAGTGGAGCTTAATGCGTTCATACTCAGGATCATTTACCCCATGCTTTTAGTTCCTTCTCTTTAACTTTTCTAAGCAGACAGGTAAAGTAATGCCCAGAGACTTAAATCAGATTGGAAGATACAAATCAATATTTATTATGGAGTGCCCCTTACATTCATCACGCCTTATCAGAAACTACTTAGCTAAAGCTTATATTTTATTGCTGATTCCAGCAAAGCCAACACATTCCAGACAATATCTCCTTGTGGTCCGTCTTAAACCCCTTAAATCAGTGGCATTATTTCAGGAGAGCCCTCTGCTCCCACGTTATGAAACAAACAAAAACTGTCAGAAAGAAAATCTCTTCTCTAGTCAAAAAATTCAAAATGTGTTCTGCAAAGTAAGATGGATTTCAGTTGAAAAAGCTCAGAAATACAGAATTAAGCTTCAAATCTTCTATTTTCCCCCTTTTTAAATCAACCTCGTTTGTTCAAACACATTAAAATATTCAAAATCCCACAAACTATTTATTTTTATATTGAATATATTGCATTCGACTTCAGTAGAATTTTTGGTTAGGCTTATAAAAAATAATAAAATAACTGAATTGGATAATGTTCATCTGGATCAATTAGAATTTTTTTTTTCCTGAAAATTATTCACATAGCTTGATCGAAACTATATTGTTGTATTGTGTTTTTCACAAAAACAGTGATGATTTTTTCCTTTTTCATTTCTTGGCAACAGAGTTATGGATCTATAATTAAAAACCACTTAGACAATTTCCAAAATATTATTACAATGCTGTCATGCCAGGGGTTGAACAAGTCAATTTAAAGATTTTTTTTTTCTATCCCTAGGTTCTACAATGATGGTCTGAAAACCTTTGAGGCCCTAAACTCTGTTTTGTTTTGGCAGTGGACACAGGGCATGATATTCTCTCTGTCTCTCTTTTCAGGAATGCAGTTGAAGAAAACAAGAAATTATATGCAATTTACGACACAAGGTGAGTAAAAAAAAAAAAAAAAAAAAAAGTACTTTTAAAATGTGATTATTGTCTTTAAATGGAATGTTAATTCTTTAACAGTTACCAACTATTAATAACATTTATATTAAAACCTTATTTTTCCTGAGCCACAACATAATCTTTAAATTAAGGAATAATACCAAATGTTTTAGATCCTGATGCACAAAATTCTATATCTACCTGTTTCCCCTTTATATAGAGAGATTACCCTTTGTATACAGAGAACATGACAGAGAAATTTACTTACACAGCCATCTTAATTTACGTGTTATCCCACAGATGGAATATGGCCCATGATCCCGCTGTGTATTATGAGCTTAACTGTGGCTGTTTCTGATGCCAGTGCTTTGGGACCGAGAGAGATGGGCAGCTTGGGGAAGAGGGGATGCATTTAAAAAGACAACGAGGCACTTCCACGAGCACAGTGCTGTGTCTTGGCAGTGAACAGCTGGGGATGCAGCCTCTGTATAAACACACCTCCACACTCTTTGCACTCTGAAACATTTCCTTCTCCCCTCCTTAGCATAATTAAAAAAAAAAAAAAACAAAAAAAAAAAACTACCTAGAGAGCAAGACATACATCAGAGTTTCACTTTATTCAATCCGTAGCTTTTTCTTTGTTACCCTGTATTATCACTTCCAGAATTCTTCCTAATCTTAGTAAATCAGGACTGATGCCAAATCATTTCACTGCACTTGCTTCTCATTGCTTATCCTGTTTTATGTAGGAGTGTTTGCAAGTATAAATGGCTTGTTGGGTATTTTTGTTTGTTTGTTTTGTCTTTGGTTTTGACTTGGAATTTTGGCCACTCTGGTAAAAAATGCATTAACAATAATTATGGCAAATAAAATTCATAATGTTATCGCCTAAATATGAAAACACAAAGAAAGGGGCTATAGCATTCTGTTGAATCCAGCCTTACAGAGAAAAGATAAGTCCTTCCTATTATTTTGTTAAGAGTAATATGTTTCTGACAAAGGGATTTAGATTATAATACTCAAGTAGAATCACTTAAGAATGAAGTCCTATGTAAAATAACTCTTCCTCAACTGCAGATGCAGTAAAAAAAAAAAAAAAAAAAAAAAATCCAAACTCAGTTACTTGTTTTTCTAAACACAGACTGTGTCTTCATCATCAGGACAGAGACTTAAAGAATTGTACTTCCAAAGCACCAAGGCTTCTCTAATGCATTTATGTTATTTCAGCGCATAATCATTAATCTTTATGATGAAAAAATGTGAGTTATGAAGAGCCTCCATTATTTCTTCCTCTGCCAAAGTGTCAATGGATTTTTATTTTGATGTCTGACTCATAATGTGCATAATCCAGAGGTTTTGCCTCCAAAGAAATGGAACAGTGCAGGAATGCTATTTTAAATTCATTCAGATAATGCAAATTTTTGTTCTGTTGAATATGAAGAGAAATAACCACCTGAAAAGAAGTTCAAAACAATTTGGGTCAAGCCTCTTATCAAAGGCAGATTTTTGTCCCCATTACTCATATTGATTAATACCTCATTCTTGTGTGGCCCACTGAAACATTAAGATCTCTACTACATCAGAACTGTTGACATAACAACATAAATATTTCAGTATAATTAAATGAAAACCAGCAAATTATACAACCAAAGGAAATGGATTCATGCAACACTGCAATCTGCCTGACAGAAATGGGGACAATGAGTATAAACCCAGTGTAAACTCAACATCAGCAAATATTACATACACTTTCTGACAAATATAGATAAATACACATTACATACATTATAAACTAGGTAAATATAATACTGCTTTCCTCACATAGCATACCCAACAATCATTGCGCATTTTTTGAAGAACCAGAGCGCAGCGCATGGAACTGTCCAAGTGCCGAGTATTCCCTAAGCCCTGCATCCACTCCCCAGCCTCCTGTTGTCACTCTAAAGCTCAGCTTCTACTGAGATACTGTAGGAAGAAAAGCAAGAAAGCTGAGCTTTCTGAAGAAAGCATTAAGTTTCTGTTGAATGGTGTTTTGGAAAAAATGCCCATCAACTTTTGATTAAATAAAGTAAAAAGGAAACCAGGCTTGGAAAGAAAAAAAAAAAATCAAAATTTTATTGTGGATTTTTTTTTCCAGCCAGTTTTATTAATTACACCTTCTCAGCAGGTTAAACCAGCAGGCTATTAAAATTGCTGCAAGGCAGAATAGGTAAGCAGCAGCGTGAGTCTCAGCCAAGTAAGATTAATGTCCTGTGTTCCTCAGAAGACAACACTTCAGCTGTAGCAGCAATTCTTCCTACATTTCTTTAGTTTCTGTCTGTCTCTGTTTTGTACCTCTGAACCCTCTGTGATTGCAGTTTGCTTCAGGATAAGACTGGATCTCTGTCAAAATCAGTTAAATGACAGAGAAGCCAGAGAGGAAAATGAAAAAGAAAATGTTCTGATAAGTGATTCTGACCTCAGTGTGTAAGTTGGGTTATGTTCATTTTGTCAGGTAAAGCCTCAGTACCACTTTTCAGTGTAAGAGCTCAGTGATGTATTGCATGGTGTGATCAAATACTTCTTCCCTGATTCTCAAGCCAGTCCTTCTCCTACAGTCTGGTGACTGATAGTGGTAGTTCTGCAAATTCATCAGTTGTAAGCAGACCTCTCTCCTTCTCTAGCCATTCCTGTCATTGCCTCCTCTTCTGCATTTCCACTAGTACTGATAGGGATGAACTAACCTGGAATTCATTCCAAAATTTTGAGTGACTCCTCATTCCACTTCCAATGTCTTCAACAATTTCTATCCTTTAACCAAGGCTGTGTGCTCTGCTCTAGCTCCTTCTAAAAGGAGATGATGAGTGCATCCACACAGCACGTTAGGGCAAATCAGGACTGTGCTCATGAATTGAATTGTTTGATCATTCCCACTTACTGTGCTGTGGTTCGCTTCACAGAGCAGTCTCAGAGCACATGAACTGGATTCCTTTCCACAAAACTAAGGTGGATAATGCACTCTAGCAGCATACCAAATGTGGTCCAACTGCTAACAAGAATTTTGAACTGTTTCTAAGAAAACACACCCAAAATGCGTATGGATGTTGGGTCCTCAGCAACAGCTGTTCTGAGCTACAGAGAAGCCTCAGTACTTGCTAACACCAGCATAGCCAAGGAATCCATTGCAACCCCACTCACCCCAAGGACTTCTTTCACATCTAGGCTTGGCAGGTGTACTCTTTCACATGTATTTGCATCAGCCCAAGGGCAGTCCTTTTGCTCCTCCACACATAATGCCTGCCTTTGCAGATTAGACTTAATCCATTTTTGAAGCAGCCTTTACCAATATTGGCAATGCCAAGGAAGAAAACAGTATTACCGTGCTTGCCTTATTGATCAAAATTTGATCGGGAGCATAGATCTTAACTGTCCAGTGGCCTAAAGGCTAGAACACTCACCGCAGCAGAAACCATGATAAATTTTAGTCCCTGAACTACAACATTTGAAGTCTCATCTTTTAAGGAAGAGTTTTGCTGGGACAGAAAAAACATATGCTAGAAAAAGAGCAAGAGTGAGAATAAATTATGATTGCAGCTAAGGGAAGCAGAGAATCGGGTTCCATTTATTTTATCTAGTAATTAGTTCATGAATTACTTGATTATGAAACAATGGCACTTTATAGATAACAGCTAAACCAGTAGGCCACAAACTCATGTTAACTCTTTCCCCCTCTCGCCTATTTAAGTATTTGCTGAAAAGTGAAACATTTCAAACAGAGATGAAAACCTTACCCTGATGTCCTGCAGCTCAGGCTGATGTCAGCGTGAGGACGTGATGATATGTCCTCAGATGTTCTTGGATCTAGCACCTGCATGCTCTGACTGGGTGCTTTTGTTTTTCTGAATAAAAGCACCCAGACTCCTTCCTAACATGTTTTGAAATAAGCTTCTTGCTTTTTGAAAGGAAAAGTTTAGGAGCTTAATTCCAGGAATAGAGTAAGGGTGGTGAATTTTGGGGAAGGACAAGGAACTTATTTCTGTGCCCTTTTCTTCCTATTGACCACATTAACCAGCTCTCCAAAAGTCTTTGCATCCATCATTTCCTTAAATACACTGTGCTGCACGGAGCTTGTCTGAGCCTCACCTCCAGACTGGTGCTGCAGAAGATGTGTTCTGAGTCTTTTCTGTGCACAAAACCTGAAGTGCCATTTTCACAGTAAATGTCACGTGTACAGAGAAGTCGAGATGATTTTTACCTCTCATGAAATTCATTCTAAATTTCTCATGTGTAATGTCATTCAGTTACTGCTAAGCCTATTTGAATTCAAAATCCGGGAGAAAACATGTTCCAAAAACCCCTACTTTCTTGTCCCATCAGCTCCAACTTGGGTTATCTTTAAAATACCCACAAATATATGGAAACAGTTGCTCTGAAAGCTCAGGAAGACAAATACTTAAATGAAGTGATAAAACATCAGACTCTACATCACTTTTGATTCATTCATACCTCAGATGTGTTTTCAAAGTACCAGAATAGTGCATTAATCAGAAGTACTGTTCTCTAAAATATTTTATTTCTGTTATAAAACTGACAACCTATTTAAGAAAAGTTATTAGTGTTCAAGTACACTTTTAAATCACATTAAATTCTTCGTAAGAAATATTTTCATTGATGTTAATGTTCTCTTCTGGCATTTAGGGAGAGAGAAATGGGTTGGTACCCTTCCCTAACTTCACTTTCTCTGAAGTCTTTGAAAGAACTAGTGTCCAGGACTGCCCATCCATAGTATTAAAAATGAAGAAACAACAACAAAAAAAACCTGGATCCAGGTTCCTCAGATCAGTTATGTATGTACATACATTTGTTCGATGTTTTAGCCCTTGGGTCAGGTATACTTCATGTCATGACTCTCAAGTTTATAAATGAAAGCAAAGATTTCACCTACTTTGTAATCACAGTAATTATGGCACTGTTAAAACAAAACAAAACAAAAACAAACAAACAAAAACAAGCCTAACAACTTAAAATTGAATCAGGAGATTTGGCAACACTCAGATCCTCCCCATTTTTCCTGATGGCCTGTAGGCTTTTACATTGTTTTTCAAGCTGGGCCTGCTCTCCCCTTTATTGTAGGTTTCTTATTAACTGCAGTTGCAACAAGGTCAGTATGTATGACATTGATCGCACTCATCTTTTTTCTCAAGAATTTGTTGGGGGAGACACAAAAAGCTGCCCGTGCTTTCTCACTCTTACAGAAAAACACAGCATTCCTCAAGTGACTGTTCTCTTCCTTGCAGTTTCTCTAAGGGAAGAAAAGATGTAGAAAGTAAAACAGGTTGTAAGAGAAAAAGTGAAAAAAAAAAAAAAAAAAAGAAAAAAAGATATTGTTTCCCCTCCCTTGACTAGTAAAATTTTGTGCTCTGGGATAGATTGGTGCCCACCAATCGCGGTGTAACCAGAACCCGGAGCTGGCTAGGGACATGTTTACACTGCTGGTAGGGAATGGCAGAGAGGTCCCTGAATTGGCATTGACAAAGAGCTGGCTCTGGAGCCGAAAGCAATATAGCCAAGTCAGCGTGCTTCTGTTTCCACGCCAATTAGTCCTGCTGAAAGGCCTAATTAACCTGGAAGGAGGTTAACAATAACAACAACTGCGCTGCCTCCGCCCCAGCTAGCATTTCACAAGGAGCACCCAGAGCCTCGCAGGCAACCCCACAGCCAGCGGGCAGCCCCCGCAGCACGCCAGTTTGGCACGGGGCCGTTTCCCTTCATTACCCCGGGGTAATTAACGAAGCCTGGGAACCGGCGGGTTTATCCCTCAGGAGACACACGACGACGGCCACCCGACAGCCCGGGTGCCCCCACACGTCCCCCTGCCATATCGGAGGACATCCCAGTGCCCCCGGCACCCCCCTGAAGCCCCGGGGCGTTGCTCCTGAGGGGCTGCGGCCACCTGAGAGGCAACAGAGGGGCGGCTGCCCCCTCACCCCCGGCCCCACGGGGTGGCTATGATGGGGCACTAGGGTGCCATGATGTGAGGGGGGGTGGCCATGATGGGGCGGGGGTTGGCCATGATGTGAGGGTGGGCTCCCAGAGGGCGCCCCTGGCTGCCCCGGCTGCCAGCCCCGGGGCTCGAGGGGCACCCGGGAGGCTGCCCCCACGCCGGCTGCTGCCGGGCCCCGTCCCCGGCGAGCCCCCGCTCCCCGCGGCGCCCTCTCCTCCCCTCCTCTCCTGGCAGGCGGGAGGGCACCGGCGGAGGGCGGCTTCCTCCGGGGCTCGGCGGCCGCGGGGTGGGCGCGGGCGGCTGCTGCGGTGTCGGGGCGGGGGTGGGGGCTTTTTTTTGGGGGTGGGAGGGCGGGGTGGGGTGGGGGGGGGGGAGAACGGGGGACTGTCGCCTCCGCCTCTTCCTCAGCGGCAGCCGGGGCAGCCGGATCGCGGCGGCGGTGGCGGCGGCTGCTGCTGCTGCTGCTGCGCGGAGGGAGCCCGGGGAGGAGGGATGTGGGGCTTTGGGGGAGGCAGGATCTTCGGGATCTTCTCCGCTCCCGTCCTGGTGGCCGTGGTCTGCTGCGCCCAGAGGTAGGAGGCAGCGTGCCCCGGCGGCGGGGGACCGCGCTGATGGATGGGCTCTGCCCCCCGCCCCGCTCCCCAACCCCGGCCCCTGCCTCCCCCGTCTCTCTCGCCCCCACAGTGTGAACGATCCCGGCAACATGTCCTTCGTGAAAGAAACTGTGGATAAACTGCTGAAGGGCTACGACATCCGCCTCCGCCCGGATTTCGGAGGTGAGTGGCACCGGACGCCGCTGCCCGCACCCCCCATTTTGTCCCGGGGCTGCCCGGCTCGGCTCGGCTCGGCTCGGCTGACCGTGTGTGCTCTGCCCGCAGGTCCGCCCGTCTGCGTGGGGATGAACATCGACATCGCCAGCATCGACATGGTTTCTGAGGTCAACATGGTGAGTGAGTGCGGGGGTGCCCGTCCTCCTTCCCCCCCCCCTCACCCCCCCCCCCCCGTTCACCGCTCAGCCCGGGCAGGTCGAGTCCGGCTGGGTGCTGAGCGCAGCCCCCCTCGGTCTCTAAACTTTCCATCCCTGTAAGACTCGCTTTTTCGGATTTCGCTCCTTCCCCTCTCGGTGCGAGCAGAGCGGGGCTGGGGCTGGCAGCGGCCGCCCCCCGCCCGTCTGGTTTGGGCTTCCCGGGGAGGGCGAAAAGCGAAAAAAAAAAGGGACTCGGCGGCGACCAGGCTCCCACCCGAGCACCGGGGAGCGATGCTGAGAGCTCCAGGACCGGGCTGCACTTGGGAGGCATGTCGCTTTTTGCTCCTCCGAGCGGATTTTCGGGGGCTGTCGGGTTGACCCAGGGACCGGCGTGTGTTCGGTGCCTGTCGGCATCCCGGCCCCGAGGCAGCGCGGCTGGGTGGGCTGGCGCCTGGAGGTGGGTTTGCCGTTTCTTGTCCTGATCCTGAACCCGAGGTGGAGTTTCCAAGCGTTTCTGAGAAAATTCCCAGTGCTTCCTCAGTCTCGGGTTCTTCCTCCTAGCCTTCTTTTAGCAAACCTAAGGTAAAACAAACGGGCTGCTCTGTGTTTCTGTAGCTACGTTTATGGCATTACAAATAATCCTGTACATTAAAAAGCCGAGCTCATTTTCAGTAAATGATGATGCTAACACATGATCTACCCCTGCTTCAACGCGTTGTTGCAGTGTTACAACCTGACAGAGCCTGGCTTTGTAGGGGATCTGTTCTGTTTTACTTAATTCTGCCCCATCCTTCCCCTGCTTTACCCAAAATGCTGAGATAGAAACTTTTTGCTGTGCATCTGATCTTTTACAGATGTTTTTTGTAGACATACAGCTTGTTTATGGTTAAAGCGCCACCAACATCTTCCTATATACTAATTTAGGAGGGGCAATTGAGGTAGCTCTCATTCGTAAGAGTTTGTTTTAGGCTTTCTGCAAATTCAGGCAGCAGCAGGGACATCTCTTATATTCCACAGGCTCTCCTGTACCTGTAGCATTGCTTCTCCATAAAATGAAAGCCGAGTCCTTGAAGAGTAATTCAGAAGTCTGACTTCACTGTTCCCACTGCAACCTTCCCACCTATGGCTATGCTTCGTTCTTAGCAAAACAGTGAATTATAAATTGAATTTATATACAACATTCTCTGTGTGTGAAGTGCCGCATTGGCAGTAAATATGAGAAACTGACCAAGATGCGAAAGAAAATGACAGGATATGCAGTGATTTTTTTTTTTTTTTTTTTTTCCAGCTATGGGAAGAAAGCCTGTTACATTTAAATAATTTGTCCAACCCACTGTAGCAGGGATATGAGGAAAAATTACATATGCTGCTTGTTATGCTGCTAGACTGAGCATTTAGATCTTAAATGAGATAGGAGCTCCTCGAGAGGACAGGTGAGCCAGCCCAGCACTTGCTTTAGGTTCTAGCAGGGGCACAGGTTAGTGCCCGCTGTTTCCCATGACTTGGCAGAGCTCTAAGGAAATGAAGAGTTTCCTTCTATGTCCTCTAATGGGGCAAGGCAAAGTCTGAAAAAGAGCAGTGCTGATCTTGTAACAGAAATAACTGCTTCTGAAAGGAAGTACTAAAGTACTGTTGTTACCAAAACCGTACGTATTTACTTCAGGAAAAAATGAGCAGAAAGGGCATCTGGTTGATGAACTACAGCTGGCCTTGCAGTTAGCCAGTCTTGTCGCTTCTGTCTTGGAAAGAAGTCTTCTTTGACTAAGCCTAGCTGTATTCAAGCACTGTCTGAATTGATTAATTTCGGTTATTCGGGTAACTTTACACTCATCTGCAAAGATTCTTGTGTAAATATCAAGAAGCAGTGAATAAGGAAGAAAAGGAGCTTTTTAGAATTGCTGAAGTTTATGTTCGAAGATAGTACTTTGGAGGGGAAAAAAGTCACTGCTAGCTTGAAGACATGAGGTGTCTCTGGTGAACTTCACGCTAGTTACCAACTAAACTTTTAATCTTTGACATATTCTTCTATTTAATGCCAAGCAGATATTTTTAGCTTCGACCTTTAGCCTCATTAACTATTGAAATGTCTTACAAGAATCTCTCTGAACTGTGGTAGTATGGACATTAATTCCTTTGATTTAAATCTAGACATTGGTGTAACCTTTTATAAATTAGCTTGTTAAAATTCATCTCTATATTAAAAATAAAATAACCAGGGAATTAACATTCTTCAATTTTATGAATATAAATAAAAAGTTATTACAGCAAGTTTTATTGTACTGCCTTCTAGGCAGCCTGTAATGTAGCTTTCAGTGATATGATGACAATTCTTTGTAATAAGAATTACAGCTTGTGTCATACTCTTTTTAATCAAACTGTAGCCTTATTCTCAATGAATCTTCAGTTACTAGGTATTCATTTCACTTTCCAATGATTTAAAAAATTATTTGTGTATTTTTGGTGTTCCTGTTGAAAATTATTGGAAGTCCTTTGCCCTCCATAAGTCCAGGTTACCTCCAGCTACCTTTTAGAAGAGACTAATTGAATAGTAGTATACATCACGCTTAGGTTACATGGAAAAGTTAACATTTTTCTTTACTTATGGTGCTGTAACACTAAGCTGGATCAAGAGAAGTGATGCAAGTATCAGATTGTTTTACTGCAAAGTTTTAAATCAGCAGTTCCTATTTGATTTCCTAACATCTTGAAAACATCGGGGAGCTTTATTGGTACTTGACCATACTATTTATATCATACTGAAAATAGAAAATACTTATGAAGTAGAAATAATATGCTTTCATGTTTATACTTTGATTTACGTATGTGGTAACAACAATAGATTAATCAAGTTGAATGTACGAAGCGCATTTTTCAAGGAAGGGCTGCCGTCTGTTAATGACCGGCACGTATATATATGTGTAAATATATACATATCTATATATTTCTGTGAGTGCTTTATTTCCCTGCTATGCTTATGCATGCTTTCACATGATTATTTGATTATTTCACAAACTTTACTTGAAATTGGGTACTTCGCCACCTACCTATTTGTGTGCATACCTACAATAATTGCATTTAAAACTGCTCTAAGTGCATGTAAATTGTACGCTAGCGTATATCTCCAAAAAAAATACTAATCAATATCAGAATATTACTGAGAAAATACTATAAATCCTTTTACCAAAAAAGAGTATTGAAGATTACAGTTGTCTTATTACAATAGTTTAGCTTTATGATACATAATTTTACATGATTCTGGTTGATTGTGTTCTGTACTTTCTCTGTTTTGGAGGAATGTTTTCCTTGGATGATGCAAACCGAAGGAGAGTTTTTATGCTTTTTACTAGTCTGTCAGCCTGCTTCTGATCAGACTGCATCCACAATTACTGAATTTTTATAGTCTGTTTTTTCATTGTTGTTCAACATTTGGTCTGTGAATCAAATGTCTTAGTTCCAGACATATAATTTCCAAGCAGCCAAATACTCCCATAGTGTTTTATCCCTAAGAAGTTAAATAATCAATACATTGATTCTCCCAACAACCCCCTCTTTAAGCTAATCATTGTAGCTGGAAGACTAAGGTGCTGTGCTTTCATTTTCCCATCATTTTAGGATGTGGTTTATAGCTTATGGGAGATAAAGCTATAAAGTGGATAGAGAAAATGAGGGGATCAGTACAAAAATGAACCCTTCTCCTTAGAGATAATGTTTTGCAGAGAATAGTGTGATCTCCTCTAAGCAAGGAATCTTGTGCTACTGCTTGCTAAACTGCTCTCTGCATTCTCTTTGTGCATACAGGGGACTTCAGAGCTGTTGATCCAGGGTTTTTCAAAGGTTCTAATTTCAATAAAATTAAACTAGGAAAACCCAGGAGGCATCACGGGCTATATAGTCCTCCTGCTGTTTTTGAGAATACTGTACTAAGAAAATTAGTTTGACATAAAGTCAAATCATAAAGCTTATGAGTTGTTTCTGAAAAAGATGAAATCTGTTCTATGCTAGCACTGTAATTTTTTATTTTTACATATGTTCCAATATAAAACTTCAAGTACACATATGGACTCCATTGGGTGCCTGCTATTTTCTAAGCAATTTTGACATCTTTCTGACAAACTATGTTTTACTTGCTGCTTTAAGGTCAACTAAAGTTCTTACGTGGGACAAATATTGTCTATGTTCCTTAGATAGTGATGAATAAATAATTATTTCTAGGTGAATTCATTCATACTTTACCTGAAGTACTGGAGACACTGAACCTTCATGCTTCCATTGCTGAGACTTGTCTTTCTTCAGGTGCCTGAAAAATAGGGGGTGACTCAGTTCATGTAAATTGAGATGTATACAATTAGATGGCTAAATGTGAGCTGGATTGGTACACTCTGCGGCTATAGTTAATGGAGATGGAGGACTGAATTTGTCTGCTTAGGCAAAGGTGTCTATTGTCATTCTGGCTCTCATGCATCATACTTGCCCTCCAATTTCCTGTTCATAAGTTCTGTGTCATGTCTGCATGCTCTGTGCAGGTGTGTTGGATGTCACACCAGCTGCTAAAGTTTAAGCAATTGTCTAATCCTTGTTAATACAGCTGATGGAGAGCTATTTAGCTTAAAATAAAGAGGACACTTAAATGGCACTTCCTAAATATTTTAAGTGCCCCAAGGTATCCATTCTGGACGCTGACTACCTGTCCAGAAGGGTATAACACTCCTATAGGTCTTGTGCTGTACCTTCCAGCCCTATGCAGATGTTTTACACAATTCAGGACTTCCAAAACAGCAACAGACAGACACATTTAGGTAAGTGAATTCTTTCCTTATTAGGGGATTCCAGCCCTTAGGCTGCACAACCCAAGCTCATCATCCAGGTTGCTTCAAGAATCAGGAAGCGGAGGCAGACACTGAGTCTTGGGGCAGCCACAGTGCTAGGCACAGTGAAACGTAACCTCCGTTTTCTATCATAAACATAACCTATATTTCCTGCCATAAACATCTACCTTCTAAATACTTTGCAAGCAGAATATCAAAGTGCAGGAAATTGACTGATTTGTGGCATATTCCGCTTTGAAGATTCAGATGGAGAAATTAAATGAGTTGTAATAATAGAGTGATTACATAATTGTGGCTATTACAAACAAGTTTTTCTAGCTAGAAGATTTGTGTGTGCAATGCTTATAATGAAGCACAAGTGTTTAAAATAGAATATATAATTTTATACAATTAAAAAATATTTTATAATTTAATTTCCATATGGAGACTAGTGGATCATAGTGAAAAGATATGATATATGTGGAAAAATGATTTATATGATCAATATGTATGTATTTGATAGATAATACAGGGGGGAAACAAGAAGAAAAAAAGAACAAACAAAAAGAAACCCTGCCCAAGCAGGCAAGCATATCTTGAGGCCAGCATGACCCTGCAAAGACTGGTGTCACTGTGCTGGTGATGAGCCAGCAAGACAGCTAGGAGGCAGCAGCAACTGGTGCTGCTCGAGGAGAGCAGCCTATCTCAGCAGGTTACCTGCCCTCTAGTTGCCAACTAGCAAGAAGAGCATCCTTTCTTCTAGTTCTCTCTCTTGGCTGCATGCATTTTTCTTCTCTCACATGCATTTTTCTTCTCTTCTCATCCATGGACTTGCCCAGCGTGCTTCTCTGTCTCTCCACTCCTGGGATGTTCCCTAGCTCTTGCTGACAGAGGGAGAAGTGCTTGTAGTGAATGGAAGTATGGCCAAGGAAATTGACGATAAGCTTCTGGGAAAGTGACTGCTGTGGTATGCAGGTTTCTGGCTGTGAAAGAGAAGAAATACCTGGTTTTGGAGAAACAAAGGGATAGTTAATGTTGCTGGAGGGTGGCAAGGGCTTTTTAAAGGCTAAATCGAGTTGCTAATGTTGAATCATCCTGACTTGCATGATGAGATAGATATGATCTGTGATGATATTAACCTGGAATACTTGCAAATATTTCAGGGGGCAAAAACAGAATTCAAAATGATCTTTACAAATAAGGGAAATGGTCCTAAATAAAGAACATATTATTTGTGGCAAGTACAAAGTGCTATGTTGGGTAAAAAAGGAAGAATCAGGTTCTTAAAATGAGAAAAACTTGGATAGGCAGCAGGATGGAAAAAGAGGATGAGAGGTTTTGCTGAACTAGAGTCTAAAGTAAGTGGAAAAAGTTAATCCAAGTCTGAAAAAAGACGTATCTTGTTCTTAGGTATGTGAATAGGAGTGTTACTCACAAGACATGGGTTTCTCTGTCCACTATTGGTGAAGGCTGAGCAGGAACGCTCTGTCCAGTGTTTTTGCACTGGTTTTCAGGGAGATGTTAATGAACAGGAGATACAAGAGAGGGAAACAAATGTGTCTAATTAAAGTAATTAGAAAGCAGTGCGTATGTGGCAGTGTTGAAGGAAATGGGTTTGTTTAGCACTGAAAAATAGGATGGAGAAAGGACATGCATTTCCTAGTATACAGGAAGCTGATGGTGAGAGGATGACGATCAATTGCAATTCAGAATGACTAGGAGTAACACTTGAAGAAACTAATTTCAGATTATTTTTCAGCCAGCTGCTTTGTTGTACCATCTCCTTTGTTGCAGTTTTTTAGGAAGAGACTAGAAAAATATCTCTTTGGTGGTGTTGCTCTTGCCTCTAGAGTGGTTAGGCTTTGAGATCTCTTCCAGCACTGTATTTTTGTGAATCTGTGCTCCAATTTAAGTATTTCTCTCAGGGTGGGCACCTCTGAGTTGCACACCCAAGCTTGTCTTCATTCATTTTCAGATGCCGCTGTCAACCTTATGCTGGTGCTTTAGAATACCAGGAGTCTTCCACTAGTCATTTGTAATACTATGCCACTGTCATGAGGGTGTACCAGGACATCTGAGGTGTCTTTAGTTACCAATATGTGTGTAGCTTCATCATGTTCTTGATATCTTTGCACTGATTGCAACAGGAGTTGAATATATGTTCCTTAAAATATACTGGTCATAAAGAAAAAAAAAAATAGTATGAGGTCAGGACTTCCATGCATATAACCATAAGTAATTTTTTGCTTCTGTTGACAGCCTTACCGAATGGCCAAGTGATGAAGAAGTACATTCAATTAAGTTATGGAGTTGAAAATTCAAAGAAGCTTTATGGATTTATACCCACTATGTCTAGCATTTTTTCCGTTCCTTTGAAGACAGAAAAAGGTATAGAAAGGAAAGTGTGATATTTATATGAAGACCTTTATTCATGCACTGAATGGTTATTGATATTGACTGTAGTCATACAGAAAGCTTAGCAGTTTCATAAAGGCTCTGCAGACAATCTCATGCTTGGCAGAAGACAACAGCAAACATAAGAACATCCCATGGCACATCTGACTAAAGGTCCATCTGGCCAAGTATCCTGACTGTGATGCTGGCTGGTAAGGGACACGCAGGGAAGAATAAATGTGTGTTAATACTTCTCCAGTGTACACTTTTGACCTCCTCTAATTTGTGATTTGAGATTTCCTGAGTCAGACAGAGCAATTCTTTTTTAAGCGTAACCAGAGAATTAGGATCCTTTAGCAATACACTTTTCTTCACAACTTTCATTTTAATATAGGTTTGATTATATAAACATTTTTAACTGATGTAATATCAAGTGCAATCCATTAACATTGAAAGAGAATAAAAAGTTTCTTTGGAAGAGGTTGGGTAATATTAAGTTTCCATTAGGGGTTTTAGCTTGTCCAGGACAAACTTCCGTTTTTCTCCCCTATGACACACTCATAAAAAAATAGCTGGAAGATAAATCATTTTAAAAGGAGAGTTCATTTAGTATTTGTAATTGAATTTCACAGTTCCTTATAACTATTGAGATTGCAATGAAAAAATTCCTAAGTCTAGGCATGTCTAATTCATTATTCACTATTACAGATTTGAACCAATAATTTTGGCAAAATAATTTGTTCTCTTAGCAGTTAGGAACCAGTTACAGGTTGCTGTGTTAATGTAACCTGCAATATGAATCTAATATTGCATGCAGCAGAGAGGGAAGGTAGAACAGCTGTGCTGGGAGGTCTGCAGTTACACTGGGTAATTGGCAGCTCAGTAGCAGTTAATGACTTTTTTCTTTATACTAATATGAGTGTTGAATTTTCATTAGTTCATGGTTATGTCTCCACGGCACAATGCAGCGCTCTGCAGAGATGCCGGGGTGCTTGTGGTGCAGCTAGTACAGTTTCTGGAAGCTGTGAAGTGATGCCAGCACAGAGCTCAGTACCGGGTAGTTGTGTCAGGGGGAGCTAGGTGCCAGAATAGGACTTATTTCCCACATTCCTACATGGGTTGTCTAGCATCCCCTTGTAGCTGCCCCTAACAGAGGGGTTCGTAGGATGGTGCCTGTCTGGAAGTACTAACAGGAAGATGGCAGGGAAGACAACCCAATTTGATTGTCCTAGGTTTGCTCAGTGTTTAGTTAATGTTGAGGGGAATTCAGCTTGTTGTTCCTCCTTATCCAGCCTTTTCTGAAGGTAAGTGGGGGGTGTACCGAAGTGGTACATAGCTGTTCTTCAGCAGCAGCAAGTAATACTGCCCAGCAGGTTAAAACCCACATAAAATTGTGTCTAGTTTAAACTACTGAGGGTATTTCATGTAGACTATGCACATCCTGAATTAAAATACATGTAGGACATGGATGATAACCTTTAAAAGAATGCTCAAATCCATGCAATTAAAAATAACTCATCCTGTGAGTTTTTAATTGAGATGTAGGATAGCCCTGCTATCATTCTGTGCTGGTCTGTTAACCCCCCTGGTACTTGAAAGGAAGAGCTTTTTCCCTGAGTCAAACATGGACATCTGCTGATTGCATCAGGGATGTTTTAACATCTTCCATTTAGATGCTTATTTATCCATCATGGGCTGAGCAGGGATCTCATTGCTTAGGTACAACATCAAATGCTGTGGGTGTAATGCATTTCGTGCGGTATGTGAGCTCTGTTGGGCACAGCCCTCCACTCCTTAGGGCTGGGCTGTTGCAGAGCCCTTTCGGGAGCTGAGTCCTTCTTCCATTTTTAATGGGGAAGTAAGTCTGCAAGAGTAAGAAATCAAATTTGGAATAGTAAGATGTAAACCAGTGGAAACATTTTCCTGCTTAACCAAAAATAATTTTGTGAGCAGATAGCTGGGTTTCTTGGTGGTTTCCATGCCACTGTAGCTTTAAAAATTCACTGAAATTTAAAAATTCAAAGTAAGAGATAAAAATATACTTAAATGTGGAATTTTAAAATGCACCAACTCAAGATGGGAGGACTGAGTAATACAGTAAGTCTTATTATTCATTATGGATACAGAAGGTGAACTTAAGCCCTTTTTTGTAACATAACACAATGACATAACTATGTTTCTCTGCAGCAGAAGTGGTTAGCTGTAGCTTCTGACCTCTTAGGCTATTCACATAACAACACATGGCCTTTCTAAGCATTTTCCAAACAGGTAAAACAGGCTTTCTGTTTGGATAACAAAAAAATCTCCCAAACTGTAATTTTGCGTAGCAGAACGTTTTCTGGACTTGCAGAACAGATATGACTCAAAATTATTTCCTGGAAAAAGTCCGTGAGCTACAGATGTGCTAACTTTAAGAGTTGCCACTTTTGCTAGTCTCAAAAATGTCAAGACTTCAATGCATGAGCTCGTTCCTTGAGGTCCAGCAAGCATTCATGATCTTTTAAAGTATTAGCATGGTTTTGGCTTGCTGTTTCCCCACATGGTGCTTGGGTCCTCTCTAGAGATGAATGCAGGCCAGGTCATGCAGGCAGCCTGGGTGCAGCTACTTGTTCTGTGAAGTTGGTTCACCCACACAGGAACAGGCTGTGCAATGCCATGCCACTTTTCATTCGGACCAGAAAACTCCCTGGCTGGCTATTCCCAGGGATAGATATATCCAAAAAGTGCAGTTCATTGCATCCCTGCAAAATCGTCTAGTCATCATTTGTAATGGAAGAGAAATGACTCTCCAGAGGGGAATGCATCCTATCTGGCTGGCATTGCCTGGATTAGAAGATAACTTGTTGTGAAGAGCTTGCTTCTTCCCATTTTTTGTACAGGGAGCATGGCTTAGGCCAAATGCTTGACTTTGGTTTCTGGAAGCAGTTGGCGTGAATGCCACCTGCACGTCCTTTCATCCCCGCATTGCTGTCTGAGCTCTTTGTTCCTCCTTGGTAATGTGTTCCTAACAGTAGTACATGGACAAATAACTCTGCGCATTAGAAAACTGTTGCAAACTTGTTTTTCAGGAATCAGCTCTGCCCCTGGGTCTTGCTTGTTTTCATACCTGTTCACAGTGATTTTTCACGGAATGCTATGTGTTAGGCTGTGTCACATAGCAGAAAGCAGGTAGATGAGCAGTTGCTAGAAATGCGGAGAGGAAAGGGCTTGAAGTGGGATCCGAGCTGGCTGTGCTGGGCAGTTAACATGCACTTAAACCAGATGGAGATGTTCACCTCAGTTTGGGTAGATCAGTCCTTCCCATGGAGGGTTTCCAGAGTACTGACCTCTCTTCATTAATGCAAACTAAAGGAATGCAGGTGCAAGCTAGTGGCTTACAGGAGGTGGACTGGACTTCACCTGTGCTTTGTGTGGCAGAGAAAGCAGTTTGTCCTTGGGTAATAAAGGCCTATGAAATGTGAGGAGAAGTAGTTAGCAGCACCTGCATGTTTGTATGATGAACGAGAGGTGATTAAGAGAAATCAATTTTAAGGAGGGATGTTTCATTTCCTTTTAATCAAAAAGTGGTGTCTCCTTTGGCATTTCTTCCATCTTTTTTTTCAGAAAAATGGTTGAGCTAGTTTGGGAATAGATTAGCTATTTAAAAAAATGTTGATGAGCTACCTCCAATTCTTTTTATAAACCCTGCCTCTTAAGTGGACAGGAAAAAAAAAAAAAAAAAAAAAAAGATGAAGAAAAGGATGGGCAGTGAATTAGAAAATGCATTTAAGATAGTTGATCAGCTTATATTTCCAGTAGACTCACTTTAGTCACATGCTCATATATTATTAACCTGACTGTAAAGTACTGCATCAAGGTTGAAATGGTATGTCTTTCCCGGCATACCCATTTATGTGGTGTGAGGTGCCCTCTGAAATGCATGCTGATGCTGTAATTTGGAAAGGGAAACCAGAAGTTAGCATAAAGTAATCTTGTTATCCATCAGTGAAGTGTTTCTTTATCTTTACATTAAAAAAGGTATTTTTCAGTCCCTGAAGAAGATAACCTTTTGCTTAGCCTTCCTAAAGAGATCATCTTGCCCTAACCGTTGTGATATTATCCCTTTCCTTCATTAGTCACATCTAAAAGGATCTCATTTATAATATTGCCTTATATTGCTTTAATTACCCACAGAGACAAATGTATAATGTCAAGTAACCTGCTGGCACAAAGGTTTCTATATGTGAAAAGTGATTTGACTGGAGGAAAAAAATAAAATAATAATAATAAAAAAAAAAAATTCCACTCGGGTTCCTTTTAATTTGACTGCTGGTGCTAACTGAACAGCAGTCTTTAAGACAGAAGCCATAGTCATTTATTAGTACTTTTCTCTAAAAGTCCCTGAACGATTTTTTTGAATAGTTCAAGAAAGTGACCAAATCTCATGTGACTCCTGTACGATTCTTTTGCAATTTTTCGTTCTCTTCTCTCTTGACTCTTGATTATCTACATCTATTGTGCTTTAAAGCAGGAGGCTGCATTTTTTTTGTGATCATTATTTTCCTAGTCCTTTTCCTAAGGTGCTCAATCTATAAAAGAAACCTGAATTGGGAAAGACAGATCCCTCCCTCTCCCTGGAAACACTGCTGAATTAAACTAAGTACGAATGTAGCTTTCTATTTTCTGGAATGTAATTAGGAAGTCTTTCTGAGCTTGACTACAGCGCATGCTTGCTACTGCTTGGCATGGCAATAAATGAGTTATAAAATCTTTTGCAATACTCTATGCTGTTTGATTACAACATCTACAGAGCATCATCTGCACGCTGCTCTCTGTGGCGTTGCTGATTTCCATACGTCTTTTTACACACTAGTACCTTGTTGTGACCTCCTTCATGATAATGAAATCAAAGCAAACCTGAAACAAAATGTTACAATGAATCAATACTTAATGGCAGATCACTTGTGAGGAATTCAATTAAAACGCAGCAATAATGCAATAACAATGCCGAAGATTTAGAAGATGGATTTAGTTAATTGCTTCTAGAGGACACAAAATGAAATACTGTCTTTCAAGGATGAGTGATAAATCTTCAGATACATAGAAGTAATGGGTATGAAAAATTGACTAGATGTAGTGTTGATGAAGGCAATCAAAGGATGAAAGTGTCAGTGTCAATCTGTCATTAAATTGTGGCCATCTATCACAGCAACCATATTTTGTCCTAGCTTCTCCTGAGACTTCTACTATATTTCCTTCTTCTCCCTGTTCTCCTGCTCCCATCTTTTTCTCCCTGTTGTCTCTTGCTGAATCTTCATGTCTGTTACTGGCCAGTGATCTTTTTGTCAGAAATATGGCATTTTTTCACCAGTTCTTGCAGCACACCCAAGTCAGTGCCACTTAGGCTTTTTCATATTCTTCAAAATGCCCATTCCTACAGGAGGGTTTTCCTGCCTCATCACTCAGCTCTCAGCTGCTGATCATTTTCTGTGTCTCCTTATCTACTAGTGTGTTGTTGGTATCAGTACAGGCTTGTTCAGTTCTTTGAAAACAGAAAGTGCTTATTTTTAGTGATGCTGTTTTGCTGTGTTTTACTTTTTTGCTTATTTTAACTTGATTAACAGATGCCATGTAAATAAGTATGAAAAGGGACAAATATCTTTGAAAGACAGAGTGACAAAACTTTGTTTGAAAAAAAAAAAATCTCTCGTTTACATCTGCCTGTGCATTTGCTGTATTGTGCCATGCTATCAGCTGTGACTATTTCTCGAACAAACCTAGGGAACACAAGAAAGGAAGGTGTGCGTGGGGGAATTGTTAAATTTTTGGATTGCTGTAAGATTGTAGTTCAGCAAAAGTTTGATTTAATTTGGTTATCATTGCTCAGCAGGGACAGGGTACATTTCTTGTTTTCCACAGAAAACATTGGTAAATAGGTAGTTACTCAAAAGGTGCTGTAGTCTCCACATGATGAAAAACATATATTAAGTATTCCTCCAAAACACTTATTTTAGCAATTGACTGAAAAAGCTCCAGAGTAGACTATTTTGGCATATTATGTTACATTAGACTTCTGAGGAACACATTTGCCTTTTCTTTCCAGGGAAAACAGTGTCAAATCTGGCTATTCCATACAGTGGTGCAATTTCAGTAGTGTCCCATATCTGTCAGCTGTCACACAGACTGACAGAAGCAAAGCAATCCAGCATGAATGCTGATATACTGACTGCAGACTTATCTCATTCTATCTTCATATGATGGCTCAAAAGTTACAGATACACAAATCTTTAAACCAAGACTGAATTTTTTATGTTAGGTATCATAGATTGAATTACTAGGTGTTTTGAAGTGGCCATGTAGTCCATTCTGTGTAAGTTCCTTGAAAATCTAGGGCCACAGCATTGTGAGTACTGGTGAGCATGTTAAAAGCAGAAGAATGATATGTAATTGTAAGTCTAAATCCTGAAAATACTTTCTTTTAGCTTCCCACTAGGTAGTGTTTGGAGAGGCAGTTGTCAGGACCAGCAGAGGACAGATTGTTGTGCCATGTGGTGTATTTGAGACAGAGTTGACTGGGCAGGGTCATATTTACGTGGTCCTTATGCTGGTGCAGTTCATGCCAGGAGCTGTCCCAGTCTGGCCACTTTGGGATGAAGAAGAACAAGGAGCTGATTGAAGACAATTTTTCCCATTTTTCCCTTCAGCTGCTTGGACTGGAAACTCTATCTGGTGAAGATACAATCAGCACATTTTCAAAGCATCATTTTCTTAATTCTTTTAAAGCAAAACTAGTGAAAATACTGAAACTGAATTTAAATAAAACAAAATAAAATAATTGTTTAGCTTAGTGTCTTCTATCTACCAGCAGGTCCAACACCATTTTTCCCTTGGTTTCCCTTTATGGGAATAAACAAACTGTAGCCTTAGACACTGATAAAAAGGGAGAAAAACTGTTTTATTAATTATTCACTACTCTCCAGAGGCTCAGTGTCCTTTAGAGTTACTGTACATCCCAAAGAAATTATTAAAGACTTTACAGCTTAACCGTTACTGCCAGACCACAAAAATTATCCTGGGATCAGGATTTCTTGGACCTGTGTGCCTCTGTTTCTTCTGTTCCACCATGACTGCCAGCTTTCCCTCAGCTTCCACAAATATGGCATGGGACACCCCTGTGCAGACACCTGTGTGAATGGCCTGCTCCATACGGGTACACTGAACAGCTTTGGAAAAGGTTCCTGAGTAGGGATACTCGAACCAGCTCTACCAGTAAGTCATTGGAGTGCTTTCTCACTTGGCTTTGGCTTCCTGAGCACGTCCCAGGTGCTGCTTAGTAGCTAGGGCCAGCCAGAGATGGGTCCTGGCACACGTGCAGTGTCCAGCATCCCTTTTCTGGATGGTGAGAAAGTTTAATAGCATGGGCTGGAGTTGTTCTTGCCAGATGGCCTCTGTGCCAGAGAACATGCTTGGTATTCTGGTCATGTTCAATTCTCTGGTAGAGACCTGGCCATTGAGTCTCTTTGAGAATGTATATCATGACCTATGGGCCTAATAAATTCAGCTCCTTTTTTGTACCAGATGTATTGGCTGTATTGCATGGAGCTTTACTGAACACCCTCACTAAGTCTTGCCACTTGAACTTCTCAATGAAGGTGAATTCTAAGCTGGAATTAAATCAAGAGCAAGTAAAAATTACCCATGGTTTTCTGTGCAAAAAGCTGTGGCTCCAGTGATGTTTGCAGGTTAGCTTTACCTAAAGATATTTTTTCTGCACCAAATGCAGCACTGTGGACCAATAATTGCTGCTAGAGGGTCAGGTTGCCCCTCCACAGCTGGCTTCACCTGGCCACTCTGTAGGTTTGTCACCCACATGCTTCTTATCCTGGGCACCGTCACAGCCTTCCTGTGGTGTGAACTTCCCTTCAGTGTCCCTTGCAGTGCTCCAAAGAACAATTCAATATTAGGAGTGCATGAGAGATGAGGAAGAAAATTACTATTAAACATGGGTAAAGGTTTGCATGATGTGTGCTAATCAGGCCAGGTATTTGTTTTTAATGCTCTGTAGAATTGTTTTGCAGGATTTGTAAGCAAAAGTTGTAAGCTATCATCTTGGGAATATGGCAGTGGAGAATAAACCCCTCTGAGATCTCTGTTTATCTGTAACATTTCCATTAAAATGCCTTTTCAGCATGAAGCTGATGGGACCTGCCTGTAATCTCCATAGGCTGGCCTTGGAGCTGCTAATGCTGTCTAGAGGGTTTGTGCAGTTTGAGGTATACCCAAATGCTTCTGCTTGGTAGGAAACAGACTGACAAGTGATATGTGTGCAGGGAAAAGGCTTACACAGGCAAGGTACAATGCTGTGAGTCTGTAGGCGAATGGATTACCAGAATGTAGTACTAACCATGCATTTGAAGTAATTGTTGAAATTGCTTTTCATTGGTAGCTCAAAGCTGTATATGGAATTAAATACTTTTATGATGTTGGGCCATGGAAATGAGAGGAAGCGATTCAGGAGATCCATTCCAGTTTTTGGTCACAAAGGCTAGCACAGTGCAGCACAACAGGTGCAGGTCTGCAGAATGAAGCTGGGTGCCCCATGTTCGCATTAAATGCCTTTGTTGGGAGTGTGCTTTGTCGTAATAGTAGTTCTGGTTTGGTTCAGTGGACCGCATGGCAATTTATCCTTGGAGCTTTAGGTGTACTTACGGAGGGCAATTCTGGTTTGGAGCCATCCAGAAGGTGGAAAATTTATGTGCTGCCAAACAGCTTTGCAGCATGAACCAAAACATGGTAAGGCAGAATGCTAGGAAGATTCACTTCAGAAACACGTTCCTCATTTGGACTGCAGGGCTAATATAGGTAACTCAAAGCCCTGCTGAATCCCATTTTTGGAATGAATTGTCATTTCATCTTGGGACACTGAAGCACATCCCCATCCGATGTGCTTAGTCATCACTTAATTAACAACTACCTCTGAAGTTATATCTTCATCTTTATTCTCATTTCTCTGCTGTTTATGAGAAGCAGGGGTAAGCAGATGTAAGAATTGCTGTATCAGCTCGTACCAAATGTCTCTCAGCCCAGTGTCACATCTCTGACTGTGGCTAGTAGCAGATGTCTAACAAATAGCATAAAAAGTGATACTTCTGTGGTAAAATCTTCCAGCCTCCATGATTTTGAGTTCAGAAATACCTAGCTGCAGCTGGTGTCTTAATATTTAAGCCGAAGGATATTTCCTAAATGAAGGGTATTTTTATATGCAGCTTTTGGTTACATTTGTCCTTGTAGATCATACTTTCTATAAGATATTGTTGTAGTGCATGTCATCTTAGTTGTAATCATAAATTCCTAAAGCTGTCCAGTGTTAATCACCAACATTACAGTGAAATCTCCCTCCTGTCATTCACTCACATTTCTGGAAGTACTTGCTTTCATCAACTGTTCCCTGTGAATGCTAGAAAGCTTCAATGTAAAGGCAGTGTAAAGTATCATGTGTCTCTGCAATTCTAAAGGGGAAAAACTAAACTCTCCCCTAAACCTTCCATTTCAGAAATCTCAAAGCAGCAGTTCATTTGCTTTAAGCTGCACTAGTCCTCAAAAATCTTTGTGAAGCAATGTCTGAATTATGTTATTGTGAATTCAAGAAGTGAAAATCCAAATGTCTTTGGATAGTCAGTCATGGATTAATTTATGTCTGAGACTATTTTTCTTCAAGCTCCTTTTGTCTACATTATCAATTCTGTGATATAAGGTATGGGATTGTGTAAGCCCCTAGAGGAGAGTTTCTGATGACTTCGATGAACTTTAAAAAAAGAAGCTGTAGTGCATTTTGAAAGCTGTTGAAATCTGTATTTGTAATGCAGAATGGGAACAGAGAGCAGAGATGGGTATTCTTTCAAGAACTTGTGACTCCTCCCTTTCCAATAAGACAAAGGTTCAGAATGAAGTTCTCATGAAATCTAGGGCAGAAAATCAATTAGAGGTCAGGATTAAATATTGCATGTCCTGAGATGGACAATGTAATTTTTATCTGCATCATAAAAAGGTGGATGGCAGGATATATCTCCTGTGGCCTGGGTGTTCTTCAGGTACGGCACCCATAGGCATGCACCCTTATCCTGGAGCTGGCAATGGGATCCTGGGTGTCACAGATCAGACACCACCTATGGTTCCTGCTACACATGCAGACCTTTCACTGACACACAGTTTTAACTGCTCAGCATGAGCTTCCTCATTTTCTTCACCTCAGCATCTCCTTCACTGGAACTGGTATAGATTTTTCCAGGTAAGTCAATCACTGTAGCCTAAGGTAAGATAAAAAGCAAGAGGGGAACGGAGAGCAGGCAGACAAAGGGAGAAGCTAATCCTCTCAGCACTTTTCTCATTCTGTTGTGATGCTGTGAACTGCTCCATTTCTTCTCTGGTGGGTTATTTCACAGTATTCCAAGGCTAGTTTGCCAAAACTTGCTGATCAGATGGTGTAAGAGAAGTCCTGAGTGCCTATATGTTCTCCACCCATCCTTAACCATAGCTGTGAGTTGCCAGAGTGCAGCATGGATTCCTGCTGTGATCAGGGGCAGACAATGGGCAGAAAGTACCTTTCAAGGAATTAGAGTCCTTAATCTTGCATGGTATGCAGAACCCCTGTAGAAGCTTTCCAAAAGAGGTCTGGAGAGTAAGAGAGGAGGACAAGAAGAATTAGACTTGCTGGGATGGACAGTCTTCTCTTGAGGCCTCTTCCAGATCCAAACCATTAATTCAGTGAGCTGTGTGGAAACCAGACTGTCCACCTCATGGCATTTTTATTATTAACACATTTGCTTTGGCCTAGAATCAGCAAAATAGTAATAATAATAATAAATCATATTTAAACATTTTCAATGGAACATATTTTAAAATATTTATTGGGATCAAAAGGTTTTTTTTTCAAAGTAGGATTAATTTTATATGAAGCTATATGTGAGCATTTACTGAAATGTTTCAACAAAACAGTTGTTTTCTGCAAACAATTTAGCTTTTTTCCTAAATGATATTTTGTCAAAATCAATACATTTTGGCAAAAAAAAAGGTGTGATCTTGATGCCATAGTGCTTTCAGCAATGTGAAAGCAACTACAAGACTATTGCAATCTATTTACTATGTTGATAAGTGCTCCCAGCAAAATAAAGGTGCTCTTGTAAGAAGACCTGGCATAGGTGTGCCTGCTGAATCTCTTCAGCACAAGTTGGAAAACAAAGGCTTAGAATAGCCTGTATTTACTTAATGCCATATAGTAGAGTAGCAATGGTAGAGCTAGCTCCAGGACCGCAGAAGCATATCGACGCCTGAGCTTTCTTGTTCCTGTCTTCACCATTACTTTAGACTGCACACATAACACCAACATTTTAGCACATGATGGGCACATCATTTGCTCTGTCACCACATTCCATGACATGCTCTAGCAAATTTCTGCTTGAAATCAATTTCTTACATAGATACGCTTATTTGTTTATTGCTTTTTTTTTTTTCCCAAGAGGCTCGTGTAGAACAGTTTAGTCTTTCACAGTGGGATCCAGTTGCATCAGATACTTTCAGAGAAGCAAATTGATGTATGTATGTTAATATGTATGAGGATTTATAGTTATGATCGATTAACTATACCTGATTGTGCAGACTTCTATGATCTTTTGTAAAGTTGAATCCACTCAAGGTCTACTGATTTAAGAGTACTGTTTGTTCTATTAAGTTATATAAATTAGTGTATTAAGAATATGTGGGGTGATATCTGGTCCTTTGTACTTTGGACAGGGGCGGGTGTGGAGGGGCTTTAGTATCTTTTGCCTGATGAAGCCTAGGATGAGAGGTGCAGCGGCAGGACTGGTCATAACAGCCAGCAGAGTGGGTATGGATATACCAGTGAGTTCTTAAACACACAATAAGTTGATTGAACTGAAGCAGACTAAGTGTGTTTTTCTGTACTGGGATTTTAAAAGATGTTAATTGATGCATGCTTATATTGGGCCCTTAATTCCTAGGTAAGACCGCAGGTATGACAAAACTCACAGAATGCCCTAGACTCTCAGGGTAAACTTACCACTGGAATCATACTGGGATAATTTTATGCTCAGCAAGATCCTGCTGTCATGCTTGCAGTCCAAGCTTAAGAAGGTAGCGCCGTGTGCATGCAGAGATGTGGCACTTGTAAAGAGCATGTCATTGCATTAGAATGATTGCTGCTGTAGCAGCAAGTCAGCTTTAGAAATTACTCTTAAATAGAGACTGAATCTTCTGTTTGATGCATAATTTGTCCATTTGTTTTTCCCATGGATTTATTTAATGTTTTTATACACTTAAACCATCATACATAATACATATTCTGTATCTTCAGTAACATACGTACCTATATGTAATAGTGAACTACTGTGCGGAGGAGAATAAATACTGTAACTGAAGGTGTTTCTTGAAGTCGCAGCATATTCAATGCTGACTTCCAATTTGACTGCTTGTTACAGTAGCAGAGAGGAGCACATCAGTGAGATGCCTTCTTGCAAGAACCTCTTGAATTGCTGCAAAATTCTTCCTCTTTTTGGTGCTGACACATGACATGCATATCAGACTCTGCCCTGTTTCCTCTGTCAGACACCTGATGTAGTTTTTTAGCTGAAATCATCCTATGACCCAATATGTATGCCTCTGTCTGGAATACATTAGTTTTGAAGTTAGGAATACCATGGTGTTTTACGTTAGTTGGGAATTAGTATTTGAAGATGCTGAATAAAATTTCTTCCACAAAAATAAAATTGTTTTCAACTATGCTACATTTCACTAGTTCAGTTTAGAATCAAAAACGTAGAACAAAGCTAGGGATCTAGTTAATCAATCCTTTCTTTGACAATCAGTTTTTGTTCAGGCTACTCTTTTTGGCAAGTGCTGCGTTTTCTTCCTTTGCATGTGAAATAACTGAGTGGCATCACTTAAATTGTGTTAGGTACGTATATGTGGAAAAAACTTGATGGAAATTGACTGGAGTAACCCCATGACAAGATTCAGGCTTGGGAAGAGTGACTGGAAAGCTGCCTAGCAGGAAAGGACCTAGGGGGTGTTAGTTGACAGACAGCTGTACGCAAGCCAGCAGTGGGCCCAGATGGACAAGAAGGCCAATGGCATCCTGGCCCCCATCAGAAATGGTGTGGCCAGCAGGACAAGGAAAGCAATTGTTCCTCTGTAATGGGGACTAGGGAGACCACACTAGGCTTAATGACCTTATCTTAACTGATGTATTAGACTACCAGTACTCTGTGCATGTTAGGGTAAAATAAATGAAAAAAAAAATAAAAAAAAAATCATTTAGTAGTGCTTAGACCAGCTCATAATTAAAACATGTTGATTGCTTAATGTCACAAGTCATCTGAGTTTTCATGTGATTTTCCATTATGATATCTCATAATTTTAGAAATAAACAAACACTTTGAACATTTTACATAAGTATGTCCTGGCCTGTTGTCAGTGAATTTTTCAAAATGACATCTTGCTTTTTGTTCAAATCCTTTTTTCTGCTGGAACAGCTTATATGCATTTCTGTGGTGTCTGAACTACTACTTCTAAGGTAGGCATTTGCGTGCAATACAGGTCCAGTCCTGTATTGCACTCAGTCTTCTGCAAATCCAGTTAAAGTTTTAGAAGGGAAACATCATGGATAATTCTTTCTCAAAGAGGAGTATGTTATAGGAGCCAAAATTAATATTTGTGGAAGAGTGTCTTTCTTTTAGACCTACAGTGCTGGTAAAACTAACTCCTGTTTTCATCCCTACTGTGAACATTTTTTCCAAGTACTTAATTGCATAACATTTTAAGATTAAAAAAAAAGTGTTTATTTTGATATTTATTTCCTTTTATCAGAGTTGGTGAATATTTTTAATAATAAAGTAGATGAATGGAAGCAAATTTTAGAGGAGCAACACTCAGGAGATTTACTTTGTCCTGTCTTTCCTGCAATTACACTATCATATTAGAAGTTTTCAAAACCAGCTGTAGACTTCTTACTAACATGCTGTGGTTAAAATTGTAAGGTATACTTTTTCATAAGTTTTACTGCATTCTGATAAAAGTAATAGCAATTTTAACATTCTTCCTTCTCTCTGTTATTAAAAATGGTTTGAGAGCTCAAAAGAAATATCTAATGCTAGTGTCAGTGAAGTTTGTCACAAGTTCTAGTGCTGTGGTTATACGTAGCACATATCATAATGCAGCAGGGCAGCCACTAAAGGAAAAAGTCTCTGAATATGCTGTGACTGAGTTCCCAAATCCCAGAGCAATCCAAAGATTCTCTGGAGGCACTATGTAGATTTTCTGCTCTGTTAATTAAAAACTATTTCTTTAATGTAGAGAACCTGCTTTGATTATAGTCATAAATTCCTAATCCCTTCGTTGTCATCTTTTAGAAGTATGGATGATTTCTGACTAGAGTTCTTTATTTTGGCTTAAATGTTTTTATCATGTTCTTGAATGGAAATGTGAGCGAACGCAGCATCACCATTTGGGAATAGAAGCTATTTTAAAAGATAAAGTTATCTTGATATTTTTATTGTTTTCTATATCAGGGCGAAGCAGAGAAATGTGGAGTCAGGAAAAAAAATAATTCTTCCTTCAATCCTAAATGCACTGCTTCCCCCAGAAATTAGATCTAGTTTGAAATCCTTATTGTCCCTCAGAGACACTAGATTAAATCAGGCTGAGGTTACTTAAGGCTCCCAGTTAATGCTTTGGAGAAATGGCTGAGGGAACTGATGACACCAGTTGGTGTGGCGATGTGGAGGCCTCAGCCTGCAGCGGGCCCTCACCCCAGGGGACCAGTGCCCTCGTAGGCCACACAATGGTGCAGCACTTTTGGCCTTTCAGTGCTTTTCCCCTCTTCCCAATAGCGCTGCCCATCAGACCTTCTTCAAAGAGAATTGCTTAGGTTACTAGGAAATTAGCTTTAGGTTTACCTACCGAAAAAAACCACCTAGGTAATGACAGCATTCTGGCTGATTCTAGTCATAGTTTCGTGGGAGACATTTCTACTTTATTTCTGGTGACACTATGGCACAGCAGTACAGAAAGATGGAAAACAAGGGCAGAGCTTCACCAGAATTGTTAAAACCAGCAGTGGTATTTTCATGCGTAAGGTCTGCATCACCGTGAGGCATACTGTGGTCAGCAGACTTAAATGCATGCCTAATGTGAAGTGATTTGCTTAATGCAACTAAATAAACATGCTTTTCCCACTTGATGTAATTAGGGAAAATGCTCTTTTTAAGGATTTATTGTGGAAAGGTTTACTAGATATGTTTTCAAGTTTCACGGTCCTTTTAAAGATACAGTTTGATAAATTAATTTATAATTATATTAAAAAATACTTTATGACTAAAGCCTTGTTTTTTCCGTTACACTGTTTTCATACTTCGCTAATTTGAAAGCAACATCATTTTTGTGTACTGTATTAACTGGCATCTTCTTCTATGTCACATGGCATTTTTGCATTTAAAATTTTAAATTGAAAAGAAATTGAAGTGAGCATTCTGTAGGAAGATGAGAAAATTTAAAATAATTGCTAATAATTAATTAGAAATTATTTACTTCTCTGTGAGGAAATGCCAAATTAACTTAAAGCTCAAGCAGAAGAACAGTTTCTCTGACCACCTGATAAATTAACACCCTTATCTTGGGATAATCTCTTTGTGTAGTGCAGAGATATTGAAAAGATAAAGAGCAATTCAGTGTCACTCAAGGAGACATTATGTGTATATATACCATACAAATAATCTATATAGCAATGGTTTAGAACAAATGTGAGGGGAAGGCTGTCAGTGGGAGGTTTTGGAGCAGATTACAGTTAAGTAGTGGAAATCTCCATTTGTAACTGCGTACCAACATACGTGCATATGAAAAAGCAATTTTGAAACATTAAGTGACCGGATTACTGGGAATACTCAGTATCTTTTGCCATCTCTACAATATGTATGTAAACAGAAAACTCTCTGCTCTGCATGTTATTTTTATTTATTTATTTATTGTTCTTTCATATAATGTAGTTGGTCTCATGCCCTTTTTCTCTGTGCACCTACATTTGTGTTTTTTTTTTTTTCTTTCCTTTTTGACTGATATTTGTGTGGAGGTTTCAGATGAGGTGCTGTGTTCTGTTCCACTGACAGGCTCTGGCTCCAAGGTCGAGACATCAGTAAATTTCACCTGTTTAATAAAATCCAGAATGAGATCAAATGAACAGCAGCAGACACCTTAAAAAAAGTTCTGGAGGGATCTGAAGTTGTGAGCTGTGTCAGAGTGTCAAGACCAGAGAACCCAGGTCAACGGGAGCTCTGAGGGAAACAGATACATGTTGTTTTTGTAGGTGCGTGTCAGTGTATGGGAACTACTAATGTACTAATGCATGGAAAAAACTTCATAACATTCAGTTTTTGTTTGTTTTCTAAACTCTTTTTTTAAGTTTGAGTAGCAATTGACTCAAGTTAATTCAGTAAGTTTGAGTATGTAGGGATGTACATATCTCATCTGAATAGAACACATTTCCTCAATACCATTGTGACCCATAGTACTACAAAATGATTGAGAATGTAGAAAAGTTAGACTTCCAATATTTCCCCTTAAGAACCTCCTTCAATACATTTTTTAATCAGGGTCTAAATCATATTGATGACATGATCTTAACCTCCAAGAATATAGTGTGGAATTGGGGCACTGCAAAATCTATAATGAGTGATAAATTTTGGAGCCGGACTGTAACCAAAAGCTGTGCTGGATAGGAGTCATCTGACAGAAGGAGCAGCATGAAGTGGAGGGGTGGCCACGTTTTGGTTTAAGGCCATGTGCCAGGTGCAAAGTCCAACAATGGCTGTTGCATGTTGAAACCCATTACAAAGCTGAACTGTAGCAGTTTTTGTCAGATTAAAAAAAAAATAAAAAAATAAAAAATAAAAATGCAAGGTGTTTTATTGTTTTATGGAGTTTGAGCAGTGAGAGTTCACATTTTCAAGTATTTTCTCCTACTGTAAGGACTAGAAATTCTTTTTTTTAAACAAAAAAACTAAAAGTATTTTATATGACTCCAAAACCACAGTGTATTTCCTGTACATTTCCTGTACATTATACTGAGCTCCAATCCAAAATTATGTGTCTCTGAACAGAATTTCAGTAATCAAGAAGACTGTGAACCCCTAAGCATATAACTTGGATAAAAAGTCAGGTAGGTAGTCAGGACTGAGAAATGGAAGTGCAGGAATGAACTTGAAATGGTTTCATGACACATTAAAAAACAAAACAAAACAAAGGAAAAAAAAAAAAAGTGTGTTTTAAAAGTCACAGGAGTTTGATAGGATTTATTTTTCCATGAAATTTCTGTGAAGCATGTGTTGTCTTTGAGTTGTCTTCCATCAGGTTGGTCCTTTATGACCTTTTAAGACTATGTAGGGCCATACAAAGTCCTGCTTGACGTGACTTTGGAATAATGTGGGTAATTCATAAGTGACTGAAAGAAGCAAGTTATACCAGCTCTGTGAGTAGCATCTAAACTTCTTCAGTCTGCTGCCAGGCCCTTGTATATAGTAATAGAGAGCTAATTTTTCTGTTCCTCTGGTTGAGGAAAAGTGGGAGGATGTGGTTAAAAAAGCAGATAGTCCTTAATTTTATTTTAGTTTTACTTATCAGGTATGTGTCCAGAGAGTTTGTAGGTATTTCTAGCTGTATGTCAACAACAAGCATATATGAAAATGTTGAAGGAAGGGGTCCAAATTATCTGAAAGATGTCATGATTCATTATTCCTCTTCCTGTTGAGACCTCACAGGCCAGACAGCTCTAAAGCTCTCATCTTATTAAAATTTTCAGACAATTCGTAGGTAACAGAAACAGGGCAGGTTGCACTAAAATCGTTTTACCTGCATATCACTGAGAAAATGCAATAAATAATTCCACTATTGGCTTATATTTTAATAGGAAGTCATAATGTCTCCATAGTGTTTACCAAGAGTATAGGTAGCATAGTTTAGTATCATTATTACCTGAAAGCTGGCTGCAGTGTGGAATACTTTGATTTGAAGACATCTTTATCTTTTTTTGGTTGTTGTTTTCTTTTACATATATATACCTAAGAATTTTACTTGTATATAGGCAAAAGGCTCCCTTTTTTCAGACAATAAAAACAGATTAAGAACTGATAAATGCCCATGTCATATGCCTACACATATCACATATTTGGAGTTGGTGTTTATACTTCAGCAGGCTCTTCAGTGTTTGTCCACTCAGCAAACTGCTGCTGGTCATTTAACCAACAGTGTATTTATTGAATGGTTATGAAATGATACGATATGCAGTGAAACTGTGTTGAAAGTTGCAATCTTACAATATTTGTTAATCACAAAATTACTCGTTTTAACATACTTTGGTAACAGTTAACGTATAGTTAAATTGAAACAGAGTTGTAAGGCACGTTTAGGAAAAGCTTTGCTATATTGTTTAAGGGAAAGGAGAACAAAAGTGACCTGGGTCGTCTGCTACTTTGAGCTTGTGTATAGTTTTAGCAGGACTACTTTATTCCATTTACTTGATGTCCATCCCCATTTGTTTGAAAAATAAGGGATGGAGTGATAGCTGTGGGAAAGTTTTGAAAAGACTGTGACTGGTGTTTGCAGAGGTTTCAGTCTATATGGTAAGCTGCTGTCAAACCCTTTCAAGGACTGATAGATTTGGGCATATTTAATCAGGGTAATTGGTTACATTTGGGACACAATTTTTGATTTTAAGGATGTAAAAAAAGCTATTTTAAACTTTGTATGTACTAAGCTGATCAAACTGAAAGTTTATCTCAATGATCAGAGGATTGGACTAAGGCTGCTTCTGGAGTTTAGGGAAGAGAACATGACCGTGGACCTCAATTACAGATGCTCCAGTTTTAAAATAAAATAAACCTCTGCTTTTACTGATCCTATCAGTGCTACTGCACACTTTCAAGTGATGGATCACAAATCCCACTTCTGATTGTCACATGCCAGGGTGAGTAAACCTAATTTAGTGAACATCAGCTTGAATTACTGGTGCTCACAATTACAAAACATTGAAGATCTGTGAAAACAATATATTGAGAAGTTGTTACTAATAAATAAAAAACTCGTGGGTCAACATTTGGTATGCCATTGCCCATGGAAGAAGGGATATATTTGGCATAGGACTATAATGTAAATGCAAAATAAATTGTTTACTTCGGCAATGGTGAATATTTTAGAAGGTAAAGGAATAAAAAGAATATTACTGCTTAGATAGTTCAAGAGCAATTAATATGAATAAAAATGTTATTTTTTATTGGTCCTGTTTCTCTAATGGTAGCACCCATCACATCTTATGATTTTAATAATTTTGTTGTTGGATCAAAAGTGGCAAAAAAATTTGCCTGGATCTTTAGTACATAACTCCTTCTTCTGACTTTCATCATCCTACTGTGATGGACAGTAGGCTTTTATTGAGTGACTACATGGAAATAATGCTTTGACTTAACCCTGATTATGCCAGGCTGGGATTTGGTTAAGATGAAAATGTCTTCTCTGCCTTCTTTGCCTCTGTAGAATATGTAAAATATAAGGATTGAATACTTTGAATTGTACAGATGATGTTTGTACTCTTTTTAGGAATGTTGGGATATGGTGCCATCATTTATATCTTCAAAAAATATAATTAGGTTTTGAATGATTGCTTTCATAAATGCTCAGCCTGGGCTACCTTTTTTTTTTTTTTTTTTTGAGAATTCTGACAGTGGACTATCAAAGGGTGCAGATACGTTCAGTTTTTCTGCAGAACATTTTCTTCCTGAAACGTTTAGTAAACTTTTAATGTTTAGTTAACAGTTTTTATTTACCTCAGTGCATATTGCTGATGATAGGAAGCAACCACTTACATATATTCTTTATATATATGTATATATATATATAAAATTCTTAAAAATAAAAGTGCCTAGCTCTAAATAGCCAGTTTAGGATGATGCTGATTGAAATGATATGCCTGCTGAAATGAATGAATCATCATTTTTTTTTTTGATGGAACTTGGATAGAACTTGGTCTCAAAACTCTTTCTAAACTTTATGCAATTATAAAAATGTCCAGTAAAGTAATTTCCTCCACACCTGAAATATGACTACTTAGTTACATAGGATATAGTTTCTTGCGCTAGTCCTGTAATACCCTTTTAGATTAGGGGACATTTCAAATGAACGACATAGTAATAATACAGATATGGGAAGATAATATTTTTTTTAAAAAAAATCTCTGCTGCTTTTGAAATGAACAAAAACTGGTGTACAAAATGATCTTAGTACTCCCTGCCCATTGTCTTAATCTTCTTTGCTGCTGTCTTCTGTCAGACAGTTCTTTAACCAGAATATTTTCTTACATTTCTGAAGTTCTTCTGCTTTTGTTTCTTTCTTTTCCTCCCAATTTAGTAAAATGTTAGAAATTCTGCCAGAAATTTTTAGACTTAGCTTTTCTGAACAAGAGAACAATAGGGCAGCATTAATGTCCCTTTCCTGAAAATATTCCACGTTCAAACACAAAATTGATATGTGGATAGTTTCTGCGCCATTTGCAGCCGTCTACTTCTGTACAGTGAGCATCCTCACATTGTGGAAGCCAAAATTGGTTGAGAAAGAATATATTCCTCCATAAACTTTAATCTCAGTGGGACTTACGCCCTCAAGAGCATATCAAAATACACGATGGCTGAGCTTACTGGTTTACTTTTATCACTGTCCTGTACAGCTGTTGTGTTTTCAGGACTCAGGACTTAGCTAGTACCTCTGTGTGATGATGCTGACCTATCCCTGCAGCTTTCAAGAACCATAGGTACAAGAGCTGTCTGTGGGACCATTTAACTCTCTGTTATTATTGGCCAGGTGTATTTGTTGTGTTTACTGAATTCCCGTGTGTCACCTGCCGTGCAGAAAAAACTGTTATGTCTAAAGAATTTCTCTTGCAGTCCATCAATTTACTTTTGGAGTCAGACCTGGTCAAATACCACCCATGATGTGAGTATGTAAAAATGCAATTTATAGCATATAAATGCTAGAACAGCCTTATCAAGCAGATCGCGATCTGCCAAATTAAATCTGTCAATCTTCACTGATGATCCACTTGGATTTTAAGGATACATGCCCTTTGCACGTGATCAGGAGATTAATGTGGACTGTTTTAGTCCTGAAGCTGAAAAAGAGGTCCCTACCCAAGATATGTCAAATGTAAGGCCTATGTAAGGCCTTAGATTCTGGAAATTACAGTGGGTGAATTGTCTATTTAAATTCCCATACCATAGACTAATGGTTCCATCAACTGTGGTGGGAAACTTAGAAGTGAGGTTCCTGAGACTTTGGAGAAGGCACTGTTTACTGCACTGCATGGTGCAGACAGTGCTTATATTTATACTACCGTTGTGTGTGCCTTCTACAGACATTGAAGCAATTTCTGTTTTACCCATAGAAATGCTCAGAGCATAAGAACATTAAGCTTACTAACTGGAAGTCATGCCTTTTACATAGTGATTAGTAGTATAGTAGTAAAACAAAGGTTCAACCAGTCTTAGGCTGATGAACCTTAATTTAAGATCCTGCTTCTGCCTTTCTAATCCCCCTGGTTAGTAATTTGTTCTTAGTTCTCTCAGTGGAGGGAGATTTTACTCTGTCTAATCCTGTCAGTGGAAGGGCTGGGATTCAGTAACCTCAATGGTATTTTCCTTTTTGTGCTTGTATGCTTGTTAGTCCCTTTAGGCTGAAATATTCTATTCTGTTCTAATCTTTTAGTGGATTTATTTAAATGCAATTAGTATTTTACCCACTTACACAGTAAAGAACTCCACCATGCCATGTGTGTAACATGAATAGTTGGCAGGATTTGGACAGTAAGGAGGTAAATAATAATTCTAACCTTCAGGGCTAGGGCTGTACATGCCAGTGTGTAGGCTTAAGTTATTTGAATATTTGCTAATCTTACTTAATGGCTGTGTGTCATTAAAAGTGTTCCTTTCCCCAGTGAGACTCAGAACTCCAAAACACTGAAAATATCTTCATGGAAAAATGTCAATAGGCTAGATTAGCCTAGACAGTCCTACAACTTGAGCTATAGCCTACCAGTCTTCAAATAACTAGGCAAGGGTTTCTTCAGAGATTGTTTGTGTGTTGTTTATCCTCACCCATTGTACTGTGCAGCATAAAGAAAACAGTTTTATTTATTTATTTATTTATTTTTTTAAGCATTGTCGTACAAAGTATGATTACCCATTTGAGAACGAATTCTCCTAAGATTGTTTGACTTTGATCAGTCTGATCTGTACAACTTGGGTAACAAATCTTCAATAGTAAATGCTTCTATGAGCTGTTTGCAGCCAATCCACAGATGGAAATACACGGGGTGAACTGTAAGCAGCGATGCATGTTTAATGACTGCTTGGGGTAGAATGCCCAGGTGGTAGTAAATGAGTGAAGCTGATGAGATATGCAGACAGCTGTACAGATTTATGCATAGTAAAGAGTTTTTACAGAGCATTTCATGATGCCAGTCTATACATGAGCCAATGTGTGCTACTGTATCCTTCACTTTGCACACCATTCCTTCTCCAGAATGTGCTTGCAACTGGGAACTTTTCTGGTTATCCAGAAAAGAGGTAGAATTTGTAAATTAGATTTTTTGGCAATTCAGTAGTCATGTTCCAGTTAAAATGGTGAGGTTAATGCCAGCTCAGTGGTTGAAGACAGATTTTCAAATTACAAGCCAGAGTTTTGATAAGGCTCTGTTTCTTTGCAGGTGATGGAATTTGTGATGGGTATTTTGCTGGTCAGTACTTATGATGTCGATGGATCGCTCTAACAAATCTTTTATTGTTACTGTTACTTCAGTATATCATATCACTTCTATGTGATTTTGGTGTTTATAGTGGCCCAAGTTCTAATATATGTCAGGTAGCAAAAGTGTTACATCACAGATTTTCTCCCTCTTGACTTTCATTATGCTATGAAAGTCCTTATTCTCTGTGCCCTCCATCCATTGCATGTTTAAGTTGACAGGAGTGTGATTGACATGGCCATTGCCATCACTGCCTTTCTGCATTGACTGGAGTTTCTGTTACAACTTGTCTCACTTTTCTTATTTCCCTTGCGCTGGTTTTGCTTACTGTAGCTAAAATGGTCTGATTTCTATTCTGTTATCAACTATCTGCTATAGAGTTCTTCAAAACCAAACATTTAACGTTTTAGGGACCAAGAAATCAGACCAGTCAGCAAATTATAGTTCAGGCATTCTATCTCTAATACTTTACCAAGATATTTCACAAAAACTTGCACAAAAATAATTTACTCATCAAAACAAATAAAAAACAAAGAGAATTATTTAATATCTAAATTACTGGAAATAGCTTGGTTATGTGTTTTTTTTTTAAAAAAAATAATCTGGGCTTTTCCAAAATTTTCATTTTTTTCCAAGTCAAATCTGTGTTTTAATGAGAAACAGTATGAAATTTCACTATGGAAGAAGAAAGAATAGGGTGGGATTCTGATATTCCTACCTTTACTGATCAGTCCTTTTATATTTGGCGTCCTTGTGTGTTAGTGATTTGTTTATTGTAGCAAAGAGGCACTAGTCTAGCCTTCTATACAGTTGTCTTATGTAACTTTAGCAAGTCTGAGGTAATACAATATAATCGTTCTGTGACACAATCTGCATTAAAAGATTCCCACCATACTTTTCCACTCTCACAGATAGCTTTGGTTGCTTTCCCATTCAGAATACAAAGAATGTCCTGATGGTTTCCCTCTGTGAACTGTGCTTCCAAAATCCATTAGGAAGCTTCTGTTTCAAAAATAAAAATAGTGAGATAAATTTTGCCCAGGGAGTTTCAGTCCTGCTGAATGGCTTTTTTTTTTTTTTTTTTTTTTTTTGGTTTAATTTACTTAAAGACAGTTTTTCATAATAAACACTTTTAAGTACTTCTTTCTCTGTATTCAGCCCCTACTGATTCAGAAAGTATCAATCACTGAAATAGTTGTTAAAATTCTTAGTGAGTAGATGTAATTTAAGAGACCCAGACTGTCCAGAGGGCAGCAGACATAGATCACTGCTAAAAATGCAAGACTTGTAAACTAATTTTTGCCAGCAGTTAATCAATAGCATGAAAAGTAGAAAACTTCTGGCATGGTAATAAGTTTAATTATTCTCCTTTTCACTCTGGTAGATAGTGTTTCCTCTTAATTTTTGGTTGAAAGAAACAGAGTTTCATATATTACTACAAAATTTTCTGGGCATGACATACTAGGGGTGATAAGATTTGGCTTTTTTGAGTTTGGACTTTTCCCTTCTTTTGGAACTGGAATGCCTACAGTGCATTTGATGTTGTTTAATACACGCAATTTAACATACGTGGTAGTGAATATACACTTAAAGTAACATTCATGTTATTCTTGGAATTTGTTTCTATTCATTACAACACCAATCCCTATTTTCCTAATACATGCATGTATAAGTATTTTAAGTATTTGACTAATGCTTTTTTTTTTGAGTTATAGAGGGTATATTGGGATTCCCTACATGTGTGCCCAAGGGAATTAAGTGGATTATAAGAACAGCCTTTTCAACCTTGGCTGTGCTACTGCTTACCTTGTTGCTGATTCCTTGGTTGCAGGGGAAGCCAATAGGTTTCCAACGAAATTATGCTAGAATGCTACTCGCTCCCACTCTTAGAAATGGAAGAAGGCAAGGAGGCAACTTTGACCCTAGATTTGTTGCAAAAAAAAAAAAAAAAAAAAGAATGCTTTTGCTATTGGGATGCAGGAGTATGCATGCATGCCCTTAATCTTTTCTCAGTGTGGAAGAAAAAGGTGCAGTCCAGGTAGGTAGTAAGATGATGTATTTGTTCTAAGACTGAAGTAGGGAACCCAAAGCACAGCAAAACAACAGTCAAGACTTTTACAGCACGGCAGAATGATAATGTTTTAGAACATATGAGTCTTCAAAACAAACAAAAAAAAATGTCTTTGATTTTCAAAGAGCAAAATATAAGAAAATTCTGCATGGTTATCTCTCTACAGCAGCTAAAGAAGATTGACTTGGTTGGAGCTTCAAGAAGCACCTCAGGTGATTGCAGTTTCAGCTGCATGCACATTTTTTGCTTGTTTCATGATGCTTCAGCACAGTACAAAATGAAGTTATTGTCGCTTAAGTGAACGTATATAATACAACAGATTTGGTTGATGAATTACATTGGTCCAAAGTCTTCCTTGTGTATATTCACTGGAACTGTGCCACAGATGAAACTGGAGCTTGCTTTTTTTTTTTTTTTTTTTTTTTTCCTTCCCATTGCACTAAATTATTTTCTGAGTTATTATTTTACATCAAAAGGCAAATTCTAATAATAGAAATCAGCTTACTCAGTCCAACATCCAAAGTGTTTTAGTGGCATAATGATTTCAGCTATTGTGCTATATCAGCAGTATGCTCGGGGATTTTGCCAGTCTAAGAGTACATGGTATGCGGTAACACCACTGACATACTAGCTGTATTTTTTTTTACTGTTTCTTAAATGTACAACATTTTAAAAACTACTAAGCATAAGATTGTTGTCATTCTGTCCCTGAATTGTTTTATTAACTTGCTTAAAGAAATTGCCAGTAGAAAGATTCGCTTTCTCATTCTTCATTAATCTAAGATTTTACATGCGGCTTTAATATACATTATAGAAAGAGAGAAAAGTGGAGAAGTTTAATTAAATTAAATGACCAAGTTGTCTCAGTCCAAACACATTTGGTCACAAATTATGCCAGCAATTGCTGAAGAAATGTTGAGGCTGACTCCAGCTGAAATAGAGCTAAAATGTAATGTCTGAACTTAAAACAACAACTATAAAAACAACTCCTTTAGAAATAAACAAAACAGAAACTCCATAAGTAAAGACCTGGTGGGTAATATCAGCAACCAAAATAAATAAATAAATGTCCAGCTATTAATGATTCAAGTTTTGTTTCTGAGTATCGTAACGACACATAGCTCTTGATTCAGTGTTTGGCTACGAATTCTAAAAATGACTTTTAAAGTTCCCCAGAGATGCATCATTTTTTTCCACATTGCCATACTTTCCAGGAGACCAGCACAGTGCACATCCACTAGTTCCCTTAGTATAAAATCAGAGGTGTTAGGGCACTAAAAGGTTTTTCCTGAATGCCCTATGACTCAAAAACAGATTTCCCCATATGTGCACAAAGAACTTATTCAGAGTTTTGTGGCTCTTGCTGTCTTAGGTGGCAGTCAAACTCTTCCATGTTTCAGAGCTATGTATCCTTTGTTGAGCTCATCCTTCACCCCAGACTGATGACTAAAAGTACTGCCTTGGAGACAGTATATTTCAGATGAGATAGTGTGTGTATTCTACATATTTCACCTGTATCTTATATATTCTTCTAAATAATACATTGTGTGTTTTTTAATATTTTTTTTTAAAAAAACTTAGGCTTTATTTTTTTTTCCTTTCTACTGGTTCATGAGTAGAATTGTATTTTTGTTCATTGTGATTCTTATTTTTTCTTCAAGGTTTGCCTCTCTTGGATATTTTATTATATTGCTATTACAAGTGTTGTGATGTTTTGGTACACCAATGATATTTGCCTTGGTAGGAACTTTTATTATGAAACATACATAAAACAACATAAGGGAAGATAAAAAACCCTCTGTTGTGCATTTGATATCAAAAGGCTTGCAAATAGTAATTTGATTTAGTAATCAACTCAATGGAGGCAAAAGCCTGGTCACTTAACATATATTGCCTTTCTGCTGATGAAGAAATACCAGGATTCACAAACAGATTTTGAAATTGAGAACAATGCATTGACATTTTGTTTCAGCAAAAAGTAGACTCACCCTTGTGGGGAACTCGGGATGTGGTATCGGCAGTATATTCTCCAGTGGGCACAGTTGGCTTTGCTGTTTTCTCCCTCCTGTGGCCCCAGGTACTTCACTTGCTCTTGCTGCAGCTGTGCAAGGCTTACGACCGTGTCAGTGCCGTGCTGTGTCCGGCCTCCTTGATCACTAACCTGCTGCACAAAGAAGCTGCATTGTAGTCTCGTTGGCGTGACTGAGGGACAGCATACAATGATAAATACAGACACAGAAAAATGAAACAAGCATTTATATGTGTATGGGAGGATGATTTGAATTTTATTCCTAGTTTCTAGTTTTGGTTAGCATGAGAAAACTTGCAGGAGGTTTTGTAAAGTTTCCCAGAACTGGGATCCACTTTCTCTAAGGAGTTCTGGTTTTCCATCTAGAAAGAGTCGCTGTTTTGGGTTTAAGTTTTCCCTCCAATATTCCCTTTAAAATATTTCAGTTTTTAAATCCCATCCTAATTGTATTATTATTAGGGCAGTAGATCTTGTTTGTTTGTTTATTGCTCTATTCTTGTCCTTGTTTGAAGGAGATTTACTTTGTCACATAAAGATGCTTTTTGTTTTATGCCATCTGGCTAGCCAGCATTTTTGTTTGTCTTGGGCTATAAACAAAGGATTTTCACTAAATGTCTGTTCCTATTCCTATTCCTGGCAGAAGTTGATAGTGCTGAACTGTGCTATTATCTCTGAACATGTATGAATTAAACGCACGATTCTCCTGAGATAGACAAGAAGAACTGCTCATCACAGAGAAGCATAAATCCAAACAATCACTGTGGCCATCAGTAGCTCTTGAAAAAGGCTGGACACAAGGGTACATAAACAAACCTGGGGTAGGAGCAGGCTCCATTCACCCAGCCAGTGGCCATGCTTGCTGAGGATACTGGGCTGCTCTCACTAACAGCAGGGCTGCACGGCACTGCAGTGGGAAGTGGGTGCACTCACAGCAGGGCTGCATGCTCCTGAAGCAAGCGTTACTGGTTAAAGACACTTGCCTGGTGTCCTGAATTGCTTTGCTTCACTGTGGTGTAAGCTGAGAGTGTTTGTTTTTGAGTTGCTGAGTAACGCCTGAAATCTCAGGAATTTCACCTCTTGTGGTACGCTGCCCATCTTCTTGATAACTGTCCCCGTAAGCCAGCCACTTCTGATGCATCGCTCTCTTCCACCATCCCGTGTCCTTTTGTGCTCCTCCTCTGGCATTTGTGTCTTCTCACCTCTGCATTCTTTTTTAATCTATTCTTTTTTTCATCCTGCCATAAGTATTATACACGCGAAGCGTGGCACGTTGTTTCTGTGACGCTAACATGACTTTCATGGCTGCCATGCTCTTCACTCTGCTTGCTTTTTCTTTAACTTTCCTTGGCGAGGGAAGTACTTTGGCTTAGGGACTGGATCAGAGACTTCTGGTGGGGGATCCAGTTTTCAATTAGTACAGTCCTAATACAAATCAGTGAAAATAATTAACAGCGTGTTCTGAATTCTCTTGTGATGAGAACTGCATTTAAGTGCAATGCATTCAGCATATCAAAGGAGTTTTTAAATGGGTGAAGAGAGACCCTTAAAAGATAAGCTGAAAAAAAAAAATCCTTATTGGGCTACCATACGGTACTGCTGTGAGAAATTGGTTTACAAGGAAATTACACCAGTGTCTTGAAAAATGATGTTTAACATCACAGAAACATCGCTGATTTTTGTTCACAGTGCATAACAACACAATTCTCTTCAAGGAAAACCTTGCATTTATTCAGTTTAATAAACAGAAGGTACTAAATAAATACTCTACTATCAAGGACAAATTATATGTATTTTAATAGAACTTAATATTGAAGTTTTTCAGATAAAATATTGATGCTATGTGAAATGTGTAAATAGATGATACACATTGTACTTACAGCTGTTGGACAAGAAGTAATTTTTGAGTATAGTAAAAGTGATGCTTTCATCTGAAAAAAATAATTTTTCTTGAAATCTAAAAATAGCTTCTTATTCAGATAGATTATCTAGCTACGTTGCAAGGAAACCATTTTTCTCTATTATCGTACTTATGTAAGTGTACTTTCCCCCAGACGCTTGCTTCAGGCTGAAGAGCACAATTGTATTTTTGTTAAATTAACAGTTTAAGGTCAGGTTCTTTCTATTTCTGCTACCTCAGAGATACACACAAGTCTTCTTACACATAACCTCTGTGCCTTTATATCACATACTGAGCTTCGGTAGCATAATGGGAGGTTTCTCAGTAAGAAGATTTGGAATTCCAGCTTCCATCTTCTGTCCTTGGTCTGACAGAGGTTACAACTTCTGTGTTGTGAGCTCTCTGTGGATCCTAAAAGATGGTATTAGTATAAAAATTTAAAAGTTGAACATAAGTAATTTGAATTTTTCCTTATCACTGATGACAATGAACCCATTCCCTTCTGTTGATAACGGATAATCTCAAGAGGTAGTGAACGAGGCCTTATTTTGTTGTTATTGTTCTTGTTGTTGTTCCACATGAATAGCTTTTGGACAGACCTAGAGCTGTTTGGATAGTGCACTTTTCAGTGCTTTTACATCTCTGAGTTCTAGTTATATTTAACACTCAATTTCTTCTTCTTTTAATGATTATTTCACTGTGAGGGAAATGCTTCTGTATTACCTTTAGTTATTGAAATATAATCTGAATATATTTTTTGTTTTAGAACATATTTGAGCCTAATAAAGACTTTCCTCTAGGAATTTATTTTCTGTATCTTTTCTGTGCAAGACACTGAGACAGAGCACTTAAAGAGAAATTCTCACAGGTCCATGGATTTTCTATACTACTTCACAATTTTCCATTTTTGTTTCCTCTCCCCCAGCCCTTGGACAGTTGCATATGTCCAGCTCTGCAGTTTCTCGGTGTTCCCACGGTCTGCATGTATTGATTTCTTCTTTCCCTCCTTACGGAGCTTCAGAGATACAGAACCGCAACAAATAAGGCTGTGGTCCTCAGTGTTTATTAACACAGCATCTGTATCTGTCACTGCTGTGATATGCCTTTATTATAGATGAAGAGATAGTTCAGTGTCAGGGTTTGACTGGGTAGGAGTGTATGCCCTCTGAAGAAACAAAAAATGAAATCTTTATGATACTGATCTTGAAGCAAACTGTTTGGCTAAGACACAATATCACTAAATGGTGCTTCTCTCTGTAAGGCTCACCATTGCTGGAGTGTAGGAATAGGATGATTGCATACAGAAAAGACTGTGCTGAGAGTCTCAAAGACCTATGAGAGAGTCTAGGCTTGTTCAGAGATCATAAATAGGTTTGACCCTTTTATTTTAAGAGGGAATACTAATGTGCAAATACAGAGAAACGTACGTTTGTTATATATTTGTGTTAGCTGCTGTTTGAAGTCTTTTTTTCTTCCATTCTTTCTAGATAACCGGTGTTAGCATCTCCATAACTGTACATAGGATGGTAACAGCAGGAGTAGTGTTTTTCCTTTCCCCAAAAGGAAAAGCATGGAATCCACAAGTTCCCCAACTTCACTTAGATGTGCCAGCTATCAGTGATTTTTGTCACATCCTTATCACAGCCTGTGAGCAGAAGTACTGCAATATCTCATCCTCACAGAAAAGACTCCAAGATGTGACTTGAACACTGGTCCCTGGCACTCATGTACAGTGGCCTGGTTGGTAAGCACTGTGGTTATTTTCTGGCCTTCTTGGCAGCACCTGGAAGAGCACTTGGGTTCATCAGTTCAGACGTAAGATGCAAAGGGCTAGATTGTGTGTATTAACATGCTAAACTTCTCTCAGTTCAGTGGGCTTCCATTTTTCCACTGCAAACTTGAAGCTTAGCTGAGCCAGGCACTAGTGTCCTCCTGAAAATGTCATCTTGTGACCCTGCTGCCAGGAAAACGTCCTTGCATATTGCCTTGAGAATGTCTGTCTCTGAACTGGGTGGAAAAGCTCAGTTCCCCCATTTTAACAGTCTTGTTACTTCAGTGTTTTCTCCAAAGTTGTGTTAGCCTGTAGTTAAGCGTAAGGATTAGGACTCCAAATCTTTAGTCATCTCACATCCTTAAAAAATTTTTCAGAGCTCGTAAGATTCTTCCTACTTTCCTAATTACCAACAAATAACATCCCAGAATGCCTTTCTGCTTCTTCTGATGACCATTTTCAGCTACATCTCACTTCAGAAGAGGTTCATTTGAAGTTTCTAGAACAGACAATTTTTGGAGTTGCAACATGGCAAAAAAGTGCTAAGAGTCTCTTCAAAACATAATTAACACCTATTTATCCTGAGTCTCGTGGCTTACAAGTGGCTTTACCAAGGACTCTCAAATTTTGGCCAAAGAAAGAGGTCTGCTAATGAGAAACGTCTGCAATACATGAAAAAGAAACAAGAGCATTTTGTGTTAGGCTTTTGTTGTTGTTTGTTTGTGTTTTTTATTTTTTCTTGTCTGCCCTTTTTTTTTTTTTTCTTTTTTTGAGGTTTTAAAGACTAGAGGTGGAGTTGCAAACACTGGAAGGAAAACAAAGGTGAATGATTGCATCTTCCTCTCATTCCTTTGCTTTATAGCAGAACGTGCTCTAAGAAAAAAATAAAACTTGCTATATTTCTGATTCCTGGAAGAAATATGGTATAGGATTGAAACAACAAATCTCACTGAGATGTTTTCCCTGTTACTAGAAGAAAATCACAAATGCATAACTTCTTTCCTTAAAAATCAGATTAAAAATACCAAATCAGTAAAGCATTCCAGCTGTGCACTTCCTTCCAGCTGCAGAGCTTTTAATCCCTCTGCATTTTCCATTCACCTACGGAGATGCAGCCTGACAGGACTGCTGTGCACAGCTATTAGGTTTAATTGCCATGGCTTTACTTTGCCTTTCTTTAACCAGAACATGTTTGTGGCTAAAAATAGTGCTATTCTTTTCTGATGTAGATATAACATCTGTAGGAACTTAACAGGTTGCATACTGTTTGCCAGAAGAATAGTGATTTACATGATATTTACAAGGGAGCAACTCTATTTGTCAAGAACCTAAGAGTTCTCAGTTGGGGCATTGTTTTAGATGGTCAAATCATATTTGTGCATTTTTTTCTTCTAATTTGTACTCTGTAGGCCTTCCCCTTTGAAGTCCTCATTTCCTGTTTCCTTTTTTAAATTAAGCATTTTTATTGGCAAATGTTGCATTTCTGCATACAGGAAAGAACAATGCGGATCTCATTAAACATAAATGCTTGGATAAAATTAGATTGTTACTGTCTAGCATTTTATATGCCCTATGCAAAGAATAGAGGACAACTCACAGACTAGAAGCATATGAATTGTGGTGCCTAGTAGTGTGACCCTGAATGGAAAACATCTTTGCCAGCTCACCACTTTGAAAGTGAGTACTTCAGGCCAGCTACCTATAGCCAGCTACATTTATTGCAGTTGACAGACTGTTTCTCAATGGATTTTTTGGCAAAGTGAACTCAAGGTTACTATGCAGTGAACGTGCTCTTACTGAGAGTAAACTAAAATTTTCTAGCAACACGACTCAGTTCATCACCACCTGCCAAATCTTTTTTTTTTTTTTTTTTTCTTTCTATTTGTTATGGTAAATTAATTATCATATCAAACAGCTAGACTTCTTTTCTTCTCTGAATTCTTGTTCACACAATGTGCTTGATCTCCCGCAAGCTGGAGTGTGCCAGAAAAATAATGACTTTTGTTTTCTACTAGAATATAACCCCAGTAATATGATGCACAGAAAATAATTTAAAACTCCTCGGGGTAGCTCTGTATCCTGGTTCTCAGGGATAATGGAAATATTGTCATCTTAGATATCAAAGATGTGGACCCACCTATGGGGTTCTCATCAGTAGTATAACAAGTCATCTTCTTTTTGGATGTGTATGTATGTATATAGGTTTAAAGTGCAATTTTCATGGCTTGTGAAGACAGCAGAACCAGCCTGGAAGCCCCGAGAGAAGGCAGTCTCCTACTCATGACCAGGACAGGTGCCAGCAGTCAGCCCTGTGCCGTTATGAAGGATAAGCAGGATGGGACACAGCCTCAGGGGCCTGATTCCTAGGAAAAGCAAGATACTGGAAGCCCAGGCCTTTGCCACTGCGGCAGGGAAAGTTATGGTGACCCTGCACTGCCGGCTCAGCCTCAGCTGTGTGAGAGCACATGCGTGCTGCCCAGCCCCTAGTGGACCACAGCCATCTCACAGCTGGGCCTCGAGCTGAAGCAGGAGGCATGTCTTCATTCCTGTCCAAAGCCAACAGGGAGATGTCGAGGGAGATTGGGGAGCAGAGACACCAGGCAGTGCTCAGGGTGGGTTGCACTTCTTGGGCCTTGTTAACATCTGACAGCATGTGAAGAAGAAGGGTTGGTACCAAGCTAAGGGAATTCAAATGAAAATGTGGGGAGGGAGGAAGCCGTATGCATGCCAGAAATGGCAGAAACTGGCATATGGAGAGGAGTGAGAAGACACCAGGGTGCTGAGGGAATAGGGAATTTGCGAGGCCTTTGACGTTAGAAAATATACTGTTAGGAAACATGCACGTGTATGATTAGCAAAGTCTGCTGCAATATTTCTGTCTGCTTCTTCTAATGTGCCCCTGAGGAATTTTGTTATTTTTTTTTTCAGCTGCTGATGTGATAGAATATTGTTAGCTGAAAAGAGCTTGTGGCCAAAACCCGTTTATCATATGATTAAGTATTTCAAAACAAACAGGTAGATGGAAAACACATGCCATTCTGCCAAGTATCTGAGAGCTTAGGATACAATTCTCAGGCAAAAATGATTGAATTGTATCTTGAGACCAGAGTCCCACATGCCAACTACTGTTCTCAAAGGTCTTAGCAGCAGAGGTCTTGCCAGGAGAGTTTCTATCTTCCTACATTACTCCAATTACAGCAAACAGCACTTCAAATCCTGAATAAAACCAACATTCAGCATTTTGTCTGTCGATTTTCAAGTTTTAATTTGCTTAAAGACCATGATGTTAGCATCCTGAAAAGCAGTGTAATTACACAGAGCATGAAGAGTCCGGCTGAGACCTGCTCAGGAGCTAATTTCAGAAGCCCAGGACTCCTGGAGTGCCAATGGACGTATTAGAGAGGGTTGCCGTATTATCACTCTCCATAGCTTGTGTAGAAAATCGCACCTATCCTTTCACCAATGCAAAATTCTCCACAGCCCCTGCTGATATAATTCTGTTTGTGTCTGGAGGAAGCCTTGTCTCCGGATGAAGTGGTAATTTATTCTCCTTGGCTTTGGCCTCCCAGCTGAGCTTCCTCACAAGGGTGTAATTTAGGCATTATTCCACAAAGCACTTAGGTGTGCATTCAGCTTGGAGTGTGTACGTTGTTCCCTTTACTTCACTGTGACCTCTGCCCAGGCATAAAGTTAAGAATGCACTGAAATGTTTTGGACAGTATGAATTTATTTAGCTAGGTTTATAAAGGAAAAGATGCTCTTAAGCACCTTTCAGCTTTGGTGCCTTAGCCATGTTTGTTATGTTCCTAAGACTTCATTGAGGGAAACAAAATATTTTTTGTGACATTCCTAAGACTTCATTAAGAAAAACAAAATATTTTTAATAAACTCTAAGTAACATTTCAGGTAGTACTGACTATCTAGCTCTTGGAACCTGGAATTAGACCTGCAATGCGAAGGATTGGACCTGTCCATTTTTCAGTCTCCCTAAAACTAAACACATTTAAAGTCTCCTGAAGGGAACCCTTCAGATGGTTAGCTCATTGTATCAATAGGAATGGTGATTGTTATTGGTTGCTCCATGTTTTCTGGAGTGTTTCTACAGGTTTTCATTCGCAGCTATTACAATTATACTAATTATGCACATAAATATACCCTGCATGCGTAGACAGATTTCCTTTTGTTTGAGAAATGTACATACTAATGGGATCTTTTCAATACAAATTAAGCTAACATGAACTATTTAAGTTAATTTATATAATAGACTTGAGCTATGAAGCTTAGCATTTTGGTCTTGATTATAAACAAGAATGTCTAGGAGTGCAGTTGCTACTTGTGTGAAGCCTCCCTACTATGAAGAGGTAGTGAAGTTTTGTTTGTTTAGATTTTTTTTTTTAAGTTTACATTTAGATCTAAGCCTACACGAAATATCTCTAGACATATTTTGGTAGAAATACTATTCAGATCCCCCTATTTTTTCCTCAAGACATTAGACCTATGAACTATGAACATTTCAGAAGTTTGTTGTGCTGGTGCAAACAGCTTTGTCTATAAGCAGACAAGCAGAATGGGCATGAGATACCAGCACAAAAGTCTCTCCCCCCCCCCCCCCCCCTTCCTTCCAGAAATAGGAAGGAACCCAAGTCAGAAGGAGAGCAGACATGTTAAAGACCATAAAACTGCCTGCTGACCTTAGCACTGGGAGAAGGAGAGACTTCAGGGTAGTTTCTTCTTGTTTCCTTTCACGCTTAGCCTCCAAGATATCCACCCACCTCTCTGCCAAGGACAGGAGGAAAGGAATAGCAGAGACTGTGGAGAGATCAAGGGGAGGGAATAGATCAAGGCCACAACAAAGTAGGGTGAACAAAAGATTAGCAATGGTCTGTAATTCCAGCAGTTCATCATCTGAAACAGACTGGGGTTTCTCTCCAACAGAGCTCTGCATTGAATAATTAATAATTATCTCAGAGATCCAAGAGTAAGAAAAAAAAGAAAGGGGAAAAGAAAGGGAAAGGGAAAAGGGGAGGGGGAGGGAGAAGGAAGGAAAGGGAAAGGAAATCTAAGTTCTAATTACACAGAATGTGCTTAACTGGAGAGATTTACTCAGCATTGGCTATTATGAAGACAAGCCACTATGCCTGAATTTCTGTCTTTCCATAATTATTATAAAATATTTCCCTTTGTTTTGATGTATGTGATAGTTAAACACTCAAGATTTTCTGGTGTAGGTCTGATCCAGCACTAACTACAGTCAATACATTATGTGATTTTTGGTGTCACTTGGATCTAGAGGTTTTGGTAGCATTGATCAACAATGAACGATGCTTAGATAAATACGTAGCCCCAGGCTTGCCTTTGCATTCATATTCTGTGTTTATTTAAGGTTACAGCTCATTTTATTTCTTCTCTTTCTGCCTGTACCTGGTAATAGATCTTTAGAGTGATCTTCCAAGATACATCCTTGTGTGATCCAAGCTTACTTTAGTGTTCTTTAGTGACATTGATTTTCCCTTTCTGATTTTCCTCACATCGTTCTCATTTTTTTCCTTCACTTTTTTCCCCCTTTTTTCCCCTCTTTATTTATTTAAGTACAACTCAAGCAGTTTTTTTTTACCACTAAGTTTGAATTCAGAACTCTCACACTGGGAATCACTCCACTGCCCATTCTCCCGATTTCAGCACTTTAGCTTTGTGCATTTCATCCTCTGGAAACAGCTGTATCTTTCCCGACCAGTTTGTATTATATCAGATTGCTCTCTACCCTTCTGCAAAAGGGAGCTATCCTCGTCTGCCTTTCCTTTCTGCTACTTAAACAAAAATGCCCCCACCTTTTTTGATGTGGTTCTCTATAATCGTTTAGATGATAGAGATAAGGCTGCTCTTGACCCACTTCTGCTGGAATGCCAATGAGACACCTTCATGTTTTAGTGCTTTCAAGTGCATTGAGAGAATGATGGCATAAGAATAGTTGGCTGTTATTTTAATACAAAAAGAGGTCAGTGTATCAGTAGAATTGGTTGCATCTGTATTTCATCCCAAACATCCTTTTGCATCTCAGTGTGTCTTTTAGAGTGTAAACTCTACAGGATGAAGACTCTATTCATGTCTGCTCTGTACAGTAGCTACCAAATACAGCCTAACTTAAACCAGTACTTCCAGGTGCTGCTTTAACTTTAATAATAATAAAAGGAGACCATTTGTAACTGATAGCAGTAAATGCTATTTCATTTCACCATTCTTGCACGCTGCTATTTTGTCTCCCTGGCTTTTTTTTTTTTTTTTTTTTTTTCCCCACCCATTGTCATTTAAAACAAGGAACACTCAGTCTGTAGGGATGGATGTTAACATGCAAATTCAAAAGAAAAGTCACTTGCTCTGTTTAACATTATGAACTGATGCTTTAAAAAATTATCTGCTTCAGTGCTAATTCTACCTTGTGATGCAAGAAGTTAGGCTTAAATATGTAAAACGCAGTGAGAGGGCAACAGCCGCTATCAGTAGCCTGGAGAGGTTGTCTTGTTTGCTTCAGAATAATTGCATGACCTGCCTCTCAAAGCCAGCACTGTTCAATTACTAAACTACCTAGAAACAGAAAAGAGCACTGCGGAAACCAGCCAGTGGTTTAGTTGAGGAGGAGCTGCAGTTGACATCTTGCAGGAAATCTGGAAGCTTGGAAGGAACTTGCAGGAAAGACAGTGTCCTTTTAGTTCTCCAAATATGTGTTTAGGAATGTAGACACCTAAGAACCACTGTTCCAAGACTGCTGAATGATGAAGAGTAAGTCCAAAATGCTCAGAGGCTGAAATTGCTATCTTATGAATAATGTGTGGCACAATGTGTGGCACAATGCCTTTACAAAGCATGCGCTAACAGTAATAATGTCTTTCATGCTCTCCAACATGCATTCATCAATAAATGTTTTATATTGATTAAAAAGAGAAAGGCAACTCCTAAATTCTGCAGCGGAAGGGCAGCAGGGTGTTGACTTGAAGAAAAACAAACACCCCTTTCTGCTTCCCCTTCCAGTAGTATTTATGCATAATGGATATCTTTAAACAGTCCTAATTTCATGGTTCGTAGAATGAAGCCTCTGTGGACTGTGCCACTACTACAGCTTAGGTTTAAGAGACTTCAGTATCTTTTCAGATAAATCTGTGGACTTAAGCAAAGAAGTCCCTCATTGAAGTAAAAAATAGCAAGTGTAGCCCATGCTAATTACATTATACGCACTCCAGCAGCTGATAGCCATTGACCTGTATGGAACATTTTCAGTTACAAACTGATTAAAAGTGCTTCAGGCAATCATTCTGCTTTACCGGGAAGCACTGATGCCTAATGTAATGATCTGACCAATGCTAAGCAAATGCAAAGCCCTCTAAGCAGAGTGGTACAAATATAGACAGCCAAAAGGCCATGCACTATATGCTTATCAGCTGTGAATGCTGAGAGCAGGTTTCACAGCCATGAGTAATACTCAGCTGGCTTAGTCATCTTCAGCACACTTGAATGTAGCAGAACATACAGTGGCTAATTTATTTCTGGGCTGAACCGGATGCATTTGCAAGATCTTAGTTTCCTGGGTGGTGCAAGAAGTTACATTTATGCCCTATTTGAACTTTGTACGTGGGTGAAGAGCATGAGTGGGAAGTCCTTGCTCTGTTCCTGGCAGCTCAATCATTTCATCTCTTCCTCCAGCCCTTTGCTAATCCTGGGTTAGAAAGACATGAAAGACTGGAGACCTTACGCAGTGGTTTTGTGTATACAAAAGATGTTTCCTCTGTACTGCCAGTAGTCCTTGAGGAGTTTTATGTAAAATGTAGGTATTTACATAATTAGGATACACATTTAACGGCCACTAAACATGAGAATGTAACTATGTTTGACATACTGTAGAGCCCTGAAGGCTTTAGAAACTTAGATCTGCTGTATCTGAATAATGTAGTTGTCATAAATTGATGTTACCCTTTTCTGTATCTTCATGTACAGATTTGACAGGGTAAACCAGAGATTGCCATATGCTGTATGCCATGCACCAAGACATGAACATTTCTACAGGTTGTTTTGGTTCTTTATAAGCCAGTCTTCAATAATGTACCTTATGATACATAAAGGTGATGCATGTCTTTCCCTTTTGCCAATGCTGCTATGGATGGTTAGAATGCATGGATTTATAAACCATCCTCTTAATTCTCTATTAAATTCTCTATTATTTTCAAGATACCAATTATTAAAATTCTTTTTTTTTTTTTCCTGTTGGGCACTGCTAAATATATATTTTTTTAATTTTCTTACTAAACTAGAAAAAGAAGAGCAAGGATAACAAATGCAGGTTATGTAAATATTAAAAACAGGTCAGTAATGAGGAAATCCATTATCAGTGTTTGTGTCTGTTTTATTTTAAGTGTTAAAACCCTTTGCTTAAAATTTCCAGATAGTAATTATTCTTGCTGGGAAAGAGAAAATGGTTACAAATGATCAGTTTTGGTGAGTGTTTCACAATCAAGCAAATGTAAGTGAGGAGGAGATGGAAATGCACAGCAATAAACAGAGACAAAGATTCTGACATTCTTGTTTGCAGTTCAATAGTTTCCTTGCTTCCTAGCTCAATGCAAGTCATATCAACTTCCTCACTTCATTAATCCTTTCAAATCACTTATATTACAGTTGCTGCTGCTGTTGTTGATCAAAAAAGCCAGAAAACAGGGTGAAGGGATGAGTAGCAGGTTGAGAGGAAAAGTTAAACAATTTCAGAGCTGTTTGGAAATGGTCAGGAAAAAGTTAATATCCCCATCTGTTTTTGTCTACTTCTCTCGACCAGCTAGGATTTTATTTAGTTTTAAGTAGGATGTGCACATTTGGTGTCTAATGGGTGCTAAAGCCCTAAGCTGAGTGAAGGGAGAAATTCAGCCTCTGTACAAGTATCAGAATGGGGCAGTTTCCATTTCCCATCCCTGTTCAGTCAAAACAGATTCTCGATGACATGCATGTTATGTAAACTCTTTCTGTCTGGTTTTGTTGTTTTTCTTTCCTTATTTATTTATTTATTTTTTCAAGAAGGTTCTGGCCTGTTGCTATAACAACTTTGTAGCTTCACCAGAGTAATAAACAGCTACCCCAGACCATCATAGCTCAGTTCTAACCATTTTGCTGTGTCCTGGATTTCCTTTCAATAACAATTTTACAGAAAATGCGCCGAGAATTCAGGTTGCACTACACACAAATAAAAAAGTTTCAAGCAGACAGCACTAAGAAAAACTGTACATCCTATGCAGCTTTTCCGCATTGGTAGTTCCTGGTGTTAGAGAGAAGGTTAGTGTTTGGCAGATAATTTTAAATAAACAGCATACATTCATACTGTGAAATTCAATTACATTATTGTGTATTTTTTTTTCCCGTTGTACCTTAAATTATCCAGGCAATCATTTACTCAGTTATAATTAAATCCATAAGCAAGAGAGAATGAGCTGCAAGATTATGCAAGACCCATGCTTGGGACTTTTTGTCATTGGAAAACAACAGTGAGGTAACATTTCTGTGGCTGATAGGAAACTGATAGGTGTTTTTTCCTTGGAGAACCCGTTTCAGATTCATGAAGTACTATATCTTACTACAGCACCTGGGAGAGGGAGAGCACTTAGCTTTGCATGGCTCCAGAAAATTACGTAGAAGCCCCAGAGTAACAGACTTGGTCTGTTACTTTTCTTTCCACAGAGGATCTCAGTTTGGCAAGGCAGTAATTGTCTTCTGTCTCCTGGCACTGGGGAGAGGCAAGTGCAGGCCATGAACTAGCACTATCTCATATGTGGTAATATGTAAATAAACTCAGAGGACCTTCCAGTTAGAGGAAGATGTCACAGCATGTGGTTTTTTTTTCCAGCTAATTCCTTCTTTGTTGTCATTGTTTTCCAGCAGATGTGGAACATTGCTCTTTATGGGATTTGAAAGAAAGGCCAGTAAAGATCACGGTCTTCTGTAATATATCCTTTGACTTGTAAACCAGTTGGGTTAGCTTTCTTTCTAATTTTCTGTTCAGTGCCTACAGGTTTCTTCTGGAGCATGGTATTTTTTTTTTTTTTTTCTTCTCTAAATAGATTGAAATTAGAGATGTCTTTTTGTCTGAGTGTGTGTGTAAAAAGTGAGATTGATTCAGAAGGTACTCATTAGTTTAGGAAAAAAGAACATTTAACTCCCAGTAATGAAACAGCAGAAGTTTTATTTTACTTTATAGTCCTTTAGTAGCACTCTTAGGCATGGACATCTGAAGATCCCTTTTTTTGTTGAAATGGGATATGACTCATAGACCTTTTGGAGGACCTAACCATGAGCTTACTCACACATGGGTTCCTGCAGGTCTCTCCTATTTGATGATATACTTTGTGTGTAACACTTAAGCATACACTGAAGCTGGAAAAGGATCTCATTCTGCAGGTGAATATCTTAATCACCTGGTGACAGAATTAACTTCACATTTACTTCCTAATGGCTCCACAATATTTTAATATTTTAAATCTAATAGAAGAACAAGAAGATAGAGTGGCTTAAAGGTGTTCCAAAATACCCTTCAGAATACCACTGTAAGGGATACTTGTCTGAGAGACCCAAATTCAGACTTCTACAACTAAAGCCAGCTATCATTCCTGCTGGATGTCCTACTGGATAAAAAAGTAACACCTCTCTTTTAGCTTTCCTTCTTTCTTGTACTGGGAACAGTTCAAAGTCTAGCTTTCCACTCCTGTTACTTTGATTGCATTTAAAATGTTTGAAGTGGCAAGTGACATTGTTGTCTCATTAGCATCCTCTCTACTGGTCAGTTTATAGTTAGTTGGATTAATTCAGGTTGGAGATTCAAGAGAGGTAACTTATTGGTCTGCATGTTGGTCTGTATGTTGGTGTATTGCTGGCATGGCATGCTCCCATGTATGTTGGTGCTGGTACAGAGAAAGAGGCAGAGCAAGACTTGTGTGGCTCTCAGTCTTCTCACAAGTTTGGGTAGGGAAGAGGAAGTGGATTGAATTCAATTGCAACATTTCTGTGTGTCTGGCTCCCAGAGAACAGGAGAAGCAACAAGAAGCTGTCTGCAGAAGAGCACATGCTGCTGAAAATCACTGTTCTTTTCATTCAGAGGTGATATGTAGGGAGGAACCTCAAAGATCTCAAAGATCCTTCTAGACAAACTGTTGACATGTGGGCTGGATGAGCAGACAGCGAGGTGGTTTGAAAGCTGGCTGAATGGCTGGGTCCGGAGGGTAGTGGTCAGTTGTGAAAAGTCTAGCTGGAGGCCGGTAACTAGCAGTGTACCCCAGGGATCATACTGGATCCAGTCCTGTTTAACTTTAATAATTAGATGATGGGGCAGAGTGAACCCTCAGCAAGTTTGCAGGGGACACAGACCTGGGAGGAGTAGCTGATTCATCAGAAGGTCACGCTGCCATCCAGAGGGACCTCAACAGGCTGGAGAAATGGGGTGAGAGGAATCTCATGAAGTTCAGTAAGAAAAAGTGCAAAGTCCTGCACCTAGGAAGGAAAAACCACAGGCACCAGGACATGCTGAGGGCCACTCAGCTAGAAATTAGCTTGGCAGAAGAAGACTTAGGGCTCTTGGTGAACGCAAAGTTGAACATGGGTTGCATTAGGCAAAGCACTGTCAGTAGGTTGAGGGAGATGATCCTTCCCCTCTACTCAGCACTGGTGAGACCACACCTGGAGCACCGTGTCCAGTTCAGGGCTCCCCAGTACCAGAGGGACATGGGGCTGCTAGAGGGAATCCAATAAAAGGTCATGAAGATGATGAAGGGACTGGAGCACCTTTACTATGAGGAAAGGCTGAGAGAGCTGGGAGTGTTCATCATGAAGAAGAGAAGACATGGGTGGGATGTCATTAGTGTCTATAAACACCTGAAGGGAAGGTGCAAAGAGGTCAGAGCCAGGCTCCTTTCAGTGGTGCCCAGTGCCTGGACCAGAGGCCCTGGGCACAAACTGGCCCACAGGAGGCTCACTCTGAGCACCAGGCATTACTTCTATGCTGTGTGGGTGAGGAGCCCTGGCACAGGCTGCCCAGAGAGGCTGTGGGGTCTCCTCCTTGGAGGCCTTCAAAAACCGCCTGGAGACGGGCCTGGGCAGCCTGTGCTGGGTGGCCCTGCTGGAGCAGGGCTTGGGCCTGATGGCCTCCAGATGGCCCTGCCAAACTCAACTGTCCTGTACTGTCCTGTAACTCTGTGAAGCTTTTGTAAGTCTGAGCTAAGTACCCTACACATAGACAGTGGGAAAAGGCAAAGTGGAGCTCTGAAGTACTGTCTTGACATTTCCAAAGTGTTGGCATTTCTTGGTTCTCTTGCTGAGTTAATAATAAAATACAGTTAATTTCATTGTTGTCTTTTTACGTCCCACAGCAGAAGTGATCTACATTTTCTCATACATTTTTCTGAATTAACAGATACTGAGTTAACTTCTGAGTTTTGAAGAAAGACAAAGTAGGGAGAAAGGGCAAAACTGTCTTATATTTAGCATGGCTATTCAGAGCACAAAAATGCTCACTTAGAATTTTACAAAGTTTTCTAATGTCTATAAATCATGTGTGTGTAAGTAATTTTATATTTTTACTTACAAGCAGATTGCTTGTGATCATGCACTTTGCACAGCTCTATCAGAATCATTTTATGTTTTGTGTAGCTGTATTAATTTTGCCTTATGTCCCTGCTGGGGTAGCTTACCACAAAGAAATCGTAGCAATTGTAGTTAATGAATAAAACATAGCAAATCCTGCCTCCAGGTTTGTTTGTATTTGCTTATTTGTTTGTTTGGTTTGGTTTTCCCTGGTACTATTTACAAGAGGGTGATGAACACTACCGTGAATTTGTCTCTTTGGTTTGCCTGAAGCATTCAGTTTGATCTACAGATGCTTGAAAAAACTCACTCAGCATCAGTACTGCAAGACTTCCTATGTTAACCTGTTTTCACAGGGAGGTGAAAGTGCATCCTAGCTTCTAACTTCATCCTCATATTCAACCTGGTCCTGGTTTTCTTTGTGTGTTTGTAAACAAAGGTACAATTCAGATTCAGTCCTTCCATCCTTCCATTTGCTGTTCCTGGCCACAGGTGCTCTGATGTGAAGCGTGTTTTACATCAATGTTCAGTTTATGCAGTTCTCTGCCAGCTGGCTCTGTGCACTACAGACAGCATGGGAACCTTATGCAAGAGGGTGTGTCCTGGTTTCAGTTAGGACAGTTAATTTTCCACCTAGTAGCTGGTAGGGTGCTATGTTCTGGATTAGGATGAGAAGAGTCCTGATACCATGCTGATGTTTTACTTGTTGAAGAGCAGTGCTTACACTATGCCAAGGACTTTTCAGCTCCTCGCTCTGTCCTGCCAGCGGGCAGGCTGGGGGTGCAGCAAGAGCTGGGAGGGGACAGACCCAGGACAGCTGACCCAAACTGGCCAAAGGGGTCTTCCATACCATCTGGTGTCATGCTGAACAATATATAGGGGTGGCTAGCCGGGGTGAGGGGGCGGCTGCTCGGGGATGGGCTGGGCATCGGTCAGCGGGTGGTGAGCAATTGCATTGTGCCTCACTTGTTTCGTACACACTATAATAATAATAATAAATATATTATTATTATTATTATTACTGTATCCTCTCTTAATAAACTGTCTTTATCTCAACCCACAGGCTTCACTTTCCCATTTCTCTCCCCCATCCCAGAGGGGGAGGAGGGAGGGTGAGCAAATGGCTGTGTGGGGTTTAGCTGCCGGCTGGGTTAAACCACAACAGGGTGGAAGCAGAGGGTATTTAGGGGATGTCAGACTCTGATGTGTATGTTCTGTGTATATTCATTCACAATTTTATTTTCAGATGGAACAACTTGCTTTAAGCCCTTGTCTTCAGAGAGCTGGTGAAATCCCCCTACCTGTGTCAGGCATATGCAGTGCTGGGCAGCAGCAGCTATTTGTGGTGTCGTACAGCAGCAGACACACTATGGCTGTAGTGTAATTACAATTATACTGATATTACTGGATCAAACAGGCAGCATTATTTTCAGCTTGTTGCCTGAATTAGCCTGCCTCCACAGTAGTTGAGTTACTAGCAGTCTTATAAGCTCTCACACTCAACATGGAGCTTCTTATTTCCTTTGCTACTATGGCCTGAATCCTGCTGAAGTTCCCTGCCTTCTTTCTGTCCTTCCCTTCTTTCCTCCCTCTCTTAGTCCCATTCTCCTGGCAGCCACCAGCAGAAGTCAACTCAGAGCTGAACCTGTTGCAAGTCAGAATCTTGTGCAGTCTATACTGCAGTTTTGCCTATAGATGACTGCTGTCATGTTTGCCTTCTGTAACACAGACAAATCTTTCCACTGTGTTTATCCTGAACAAATTCCCCCAAGCTAAGATACTCAGGAACAGCTGGCTGGAGTGCCTTTTCACGGTTTCTAAAGGTCACTCCCATAGGATTTGCTTCTTTTATCTCTCCTCACTAGACTTCCTCATGAGGGGGCACAGAGTTGATACAGTATTGGTCATGCTTTGTCCCAGTACTAAATCATATTGCCTTTTTCAAATTCCAAAAGTTCATTCAAGAGCTCTTCAATAATTACTGTCAAAAAAAATCATCATATGCAAAGTTGGCTTAGTTGGACAACAGTTTTCATAGAGCATAATTTTTCCCTTCTGTTTAAAAGCTTTTCTCCAATCCATCCAATACTTAATTTATCAGATTTTAATGACTATGTAAAATGAGTGATGCCTGACAGATACATTTCTGATATTAATTTTGTATAATTAATTATATGCACAATTAACTAGAATGACTGAACCTTTTCCTGCTGTTCTTTTTGGCTCTGTTTTGTGGCTTTTCAAAGATTACTTCTGGATGCAAGAGATGAATAGGATATAAACACTCCTGTATTCTCCAGATATACATATGCTTGAATAATTAAACTCATACTTTTTTTTTTTTTTTTTTTTGTATAAAATAGTTACCAACTGTTATGTCAATCCAATAAAATTTATATTTTGATTCCGTTTCACACCTGGAAAAAGCCAGGGTGCTTAAAACAAAAGACCACAGTTGCACAAGCACAGAGGCCAGGCATATAATTCTAGAAGAAAAATTTTGCATTCTTCTTGAAGATATTATTTATAGCTGTTCCTTTTCTGTACATCATAGAGATATTAGGAACTGATAGGCCTACCTATTCAAGGCATAGGCATTTAGGGAAGGCACTGCACTCCTTTGGCAATGAGCTATTCAGGAAAGTAAGTGTATATCCTATCAGTGCATATATTGTCAAGAATTATTTATTTGGAGCTTACAGCTTTGGAAGCTCAGTTTCCCATTCAGATAAGTTATTTTGGTGATGTCTGCGTAGAAAAGTTGCAAGTGAACATCACAGACGTAATGAAAAAGTGTTGAATCAGTTAAGTATTTCTTGTCATCTTTTATCTCATTTCTCTTTCGACTTATATATAAAGAAAGAAAATGAAACCCTGATAGAGAAACAGCAGGGGCTTTTTCTATGACTAAGTGCGGTGGTTTTACCTTGCTGGGCAGCAGAACTCCACCACAACTGTTCTCTCACTCCCTCTCCTCAGAAGAAGAGGGGGAGAAGAAAACAAACAAACAAACAAAAAACTTATAGTTTGAGGTAAGGATAGTTTCATTAAAGGGAAAAAGGAAAAGGGGGAAAAATAAATAAAAATAAATATTTAAAAATAAAAATAAATACATAAATAAAAACAAGCAAAGGACACACGGAAGCACTGAGAGAGAGAAAAGAAATTACTCTCTACTTCCCATCAATGAGTGATGCTCAGCCACATTCTGGGAAGCAAGGCTTCAATATGCACAGTGGTTGTTTGGGAGCACAGACGTCTTCATAACAAAAGCCCCCCCCCTTCCGCTTCCTCACCTTTTATTGCTGAGTGTGACACCAGAAGGTAAGGAATACCCCTGTGGTTGGTTTACGACAGCTGCCCTGGTGATGTCCCCTCCCCAGCTCTGGCCCACCCCCAGCCTGCTGGCCCTGGGGGGCTTGGAGGGAGTCCTGATGTGGTGCTAGCACTGCTCAGCAGCAGACACAACACTGCTGTGATACCAGGGCTGTTCTAACTACCAGTGCAGACCACAGCTCTGTATGGGCTGCTGCAGGGAAAGTTTACTCCATCACAGCCAGACCCAGTACTCTTAAGTAGACAAAATAGAGCAGAACGTGAGAGAAGTTACACAGGAGACATAACATTTGGTTGACATCAAACTTTGTGGCCTGTGCTTTTGCCTACTACTTGTAACTCAGCTATTTCAGTCTAATGTATCTGCAACTTTTGCTCATCTCTTTTCCTTCTTGTTTGTTTGTTTATTTTAGTCTGTATTAGTTTTGCAATAGATGGACAGAGTTGTAGTCCCTTGCTCGATTACAGGTATCTAGCATCCCTTTAGGTCCTGCAGGTATTCCCTCTGGCCACCAGGTACAGTCCCAGGAAGGTCATCTGATGGTCATCTGATGGTCAAGTGTCCTATCTGGCAATTTTCTGCAGAAGTCTTAGATATACAAGAGGAGTAGTTTTCTGTGTCTTGATAACTGAATCTTGCCTACAGCTACCAAAGGGCCATGTGAATTACCTTCCAGGCCAGCCTAAGGCACTGTTACGAGATGTTGTGAAGTACAGGAGTAGATCCACCAAGATCTGCCAGAGCCACCAGAGTGCAGAAATGTGCTAGCACCAAATTGATTTTAGTGTTAGAAGTCCATTCACCTGTACATATTAACACCTACTGTAATGAATTGCTTGGCAGACAGCTTATTTTTCCCCTCAATTATGCCTCTACTATGGAAATCCTAGCGTGGCTTTTTGATTAATAAGTCCTCCAGACCAAAAGTTAATTTCTCTCTGGATATAGAGAGAAACCTAGGTTGGACCTAGTGTCTGGTTGTGAATCTTAATTTATTCTATAACGTTAATTATTTTATCACTGAACTGTTTATTCACTTACCCTTTTTCCCTGCAGAAAATAAAAGAAAAGGTTTCCAGTAAATACAAAAGTACAGCTGCAGATAGTCTAACAAAAATAAGCTAATGATTGTTTGTACAAACTAATTATGTACTGTCTTAGAATGAAAATGTAGATTGTATTTGTGAGATGACAGCACACAAATGCTTGTCCAGTAATCTGTGAGTCTGTCTGGCAGCTATATCTGCTGGAAACAATTCTAGCTGGAGAAGTTGCATTATTTCTTACTGTATTTCTGCAAGTAGATGTGTTGAATGAAAATTTTGTAGAGGCACATGGTCTACCAGAAGAGGCTAGTTAGCTTTCTAGTTACTTTCTTGAGTGGTAAGTAGATAATAGGTGATCCATTTTAGTAACTTTTCAGCTCTAGAAATATATTAAGGTGCTGAAATGGCCAAGTGTTGTTTGCTGTTACATGGTGAAAATGCAGCAGGAGTAAAACTACATTTACAATAGACATTCAGTTCACATTCTGTGGTACTTAGCTCAGAGGTGGCTTTGTTTCAATGTTATTTATGCCAAGTTAAGTAACTTTCTTGGGGAAACTGAATCAGGAGGTTCTTATAAGGTGCCTAAATTACGAATGCATTTGTCTCAGATTGCTTATGGAGTCAATGGAAAGAGAAGTTCACCTCCAGAGGATTCAGCTTGCCTAAGGTCTAAATGGCCCTATGGAGTGGCTTGTCTTTCTCCACTGGCCTAGGGCAATTCTGTGTCTCACTCATGTAAGTGCCTAATATTCAGCAGGGTGAGCCTGGTCCTAAGGACTCTCAAAACAAGTAATAGATGTTTTCTTTTTCTTTTTTATGTCATTAATGAAAAAGAAAATGCAGTAGTCATGCAGTATGTATTCAGAGTTATTACCCATACATCAAAATGCAAGACTGGCTAAGTTTCAGATGTTTATTATAGTGAGTAGTATTTCTTTCCTTGGAAGCTTTTGCCTCTTGAATGTCCAGCAATATTTTGTATTTTTGGCTGTGAAGGAGTTTTTCAATCATCACAAGTATCCAGATTATGCAAGCTGTAACCACAATGTGCAATCAGATCTTTCTGCTTAAGAAGTTGTCACCAATATGTGCTCAGGAGGGGTCCAGAGCTTGAGTACTCTATTATGAACGCAGTATGGTAGGACTAAAATCCAGGTGTAGAGAGGGGGAGAGAGGATATGGAGAAGGGGACAGGAGAGGAAAGAGGCAAGTGTAAAGAGTAAAGGAAAAAAATGAGTAGGAAAACTTGAATTCATATAAAGTAGTCAACAACCTACTGGAAGGTTCAGAATTTTGTTGTTGTTGTTTTAAATCTGGTTGCCAACAGTTACAAAGCATTCGGTTCATGAGTCATCTTGTGTCAAGTCTCCAGTAGAGTGAAAATGTTCTTTTTCTTGAAAGATGGGAGATTGGTTACTGCATTGCAAGGTTGCAAGCTAGTGTTTGGGTGCCAGATTCTGAGAGCTCTGAAAAAAATCAAAACCTTGAGCACTAAATGAGCTACAAGTAACATGCTGAAAGATACTGTTGTGGACTAGAATTATTTTATCAAGAGCCACTGAAAAAATCCTAAGAAATCCTTGTACAGTAAGTAGTAGTAATTTTGTTCACTCTAGAAAAAACTGCTTATCCACTTTCTAAATTATTTTATATCATAATCATTATTTATATTCCTAGATTTGGACAGGGTTTCTCATACTTGTAATATTTATACTTCAGAAAAAATAGGCTTCCATGACTTTAGAGATTTCAGAAAAACAAACAAACAAACAAAAAAAAAACACTATTTTACTTTAATTAAGGTATACTTTCAAGTGGCAAACATCAACGCAATGATGCAAAGGTTATAGATATAGCTAAAATTCTATTAAATTCTACACACTCTAAGTAGACAGTGACTATGAGATAGAATTTTCTTTTTACTTTCATTTGAAATTCTTTTTTTTTTCTCCATTAAGAGTCAAAAGGGAAATCTCATAGTAGTCATTGCCACTTATTTTCTATCCTGCTTATAATGTTATCATTTATTTTATGAAAGACAAAGGGAGAACTTGTACTGGTATCAGTTTAAAGGGATTTCCATAATTTATTAGTAGCCTCACTATTCATATCTGTTGTCAGATCAGCACTGCATACTAGTGAAATGTATCCTGATTTCACCATGGTGTTTATTGGTGCCCCCAATTAAAAAAAAAAAAAAATGTTTATTTGACAGTTGAGTGCTGCTTTTACCCTCATTCACTTTTCTGTGAGCTCTTGTGATTATCTGTACTTCCAATAAGAGTAACATCAGCAAACCACCTGCCAAGGACAGTGTGAATATTAGAATACTTTTAAGACAATAAAAGTATTGTGAAATAGTTTTTCCGCAGCTAAAATAGTTGATTTTCTGCAAACTTTCTGAGTGTTTTCTAAGGACCGACAGCCTACAGGCTATCAAAGATGGATGCAAATATGCGTGGGAGTACAGAAGGGAAAAATATGAAGTATTTTTGTCATAAGGAAAACTATTTGGCAGGAACACAGTCTTTGAATTAGTGCCAGCCAGATTATATTGGTAGACAGAGATCACATAATAGTCCAAAACTACCAGAAGAGGCCAGATGTAAGAAAGAAATGTGTTTATTCCATGTTTATGGGGATACAAATGATGTGCACTTGTGTATGTCAGATATCCTCAGAAGCCCATGGAGTTTTGGGTTGCTTCTTCACTAAAACAGCCACGATCAAAACTGGACAGATAGGCCAGTTTGATGAATGTTTTTTTTTGTTTGTTTGTTTGTTTGTTTGTTTGTTTGTTTTACCTAAAAAATTTCTTTTCAGTCAAGTCAGCTTTAACATTTTCATCCTTCTGATTTAATTGAACAAGTAGACAGGCAGATAGCAGTTCACAAAGTCAGTGTGTCTTGTTGCATGCTTTCATTCTGTGGCAGCTAATGCTGCCAATTTATGTCAGTGACAAAGTAAAGTGCTGATAGGAAGGTGAGCATTAAAAATGCAAAAACATTGCGTCAGTAGTGCATATAAACAGTGTTCCTATTTTTTATGAGAAATACAATAAAATCTGCATAGCAGGCTGACAGCTCCACTGCCCTCAGCTATCACATACATCTCCCTTGCTTTAGCCAAGTTGTATCATTGCCTTTATACAGATATTCATTGTGTCAGCTGACATTTTACTGCTTTCTATTTTTTACAGTCTGAAATGGCAGTCAGTGATTCTGAAGGAAAGAGGTGTTTTCACCTGCTACCCCCAGCTAATGCATTAAGCAGAAGAGGCTTGCTGTTTCTGAGCAGACCACCTCTTTTTAAATTCATTTTGTTTCTAAAAATAATAATAATAAAATCTTTAAATGGTCCTGTTTTAGTGTATTCTGGCTCTTGTACGAGCAAGAAATGAGCAAATCTGGGGATTTAACCACACACTTTAGTCAATTACACACTGATGTTTTCCTGGATTAGAAACACTGAGATGGTAGAGCAACTCTAGGAATGAGCTGATTCAACCCTTGAGTTCAATACACAGGCAATTAGGAACTCGTTTGTTTACTCTTTTTTTTTTTTTTTTTCTATTGTAAGTATAAATAACACTATCTTTCCTTGTTCTGGGTCCACGGGGTGTCAGTTACTTTTACATTAACACTGGCTTAAATCTCAAAAAGTTGAAGTAAAAATTAAAGGTTTTACTAAAACATATTTCATGCATAACAAAAATCTATCAATACATAAGCAGCCTTTGAGCATGTTTCTTTTCATCTTTTCCATCCATCTGGTACTTAATAATGTTTATTCCAGACAGAATCAATTTTGTAAATACTAAATAATGTAATTGATTTTGTGAAAATTAATTATTACAGCTGTAACAGCGCATGTGTGGATATTACTGTGATGTGATTCCTGCAGTTTGATAAAATACAGGGTCTTGTTACCTTTTTGGTGAGAAAGGGAAATTAATGAATTTGGATTTTTGGTCCAGTCCTGTTTATTTGCAAAAGAGACGCACACAGTCACGACTCTGTGTAAAGTCCTATTTTCCCAGACACACTGTGCATGAACTGCAGGAATCTCCCTTGTATACAGCAGTAAGTCGGTCATTGCTACAAGCACTCTACCCCAAAAAAAACACGTGGGTGTTGGCTTTCTCCCAGGGCTACACACAGAGTTCTTCTCGTTGTTTGTGTGTTTTTACCCTGGTACTTCCTTCCTTTGATATATATCCTAATAATGAAATTAAAGTCCAGCATTTTTATTTTCAAATTGTCATCAGACTCTCGTATAATAACTAACTTTTCTTGCTGAGTTGAATTGTGTAAGGTGTTGTCCTCCTAGTATTTTGGCTATTACTAAACAAAATAGATTTAATTCCTCCTTTTTTTGATCCAAACTTAGCATGCTTGATATACCACCTATTGACTTTCCCAGGACTATAATGAATTCTTATTGTAAATAGCTTTTAACATAATAAACAGACTAATAACAAACTTTTCTCTATATACATTCCTGAATGTTTACTTAACCCACGAGCATACCCTCCCATTGCTGTTTTTGTTCATTAATGCTGTGTTTTGTGCTCCTGAGGGAGCTCCCACCCCTCACTGCCTGAGTTGTCCCACCTAACAGCACAGGTATAACACCATGCAGCGGGGCGAGCAAAACCCTATTTCCCTCTCCTGCCAGTGGAAAGAAGGCACTGCTAGGGAGAGGGTTGGTTGTCTCCTTTAGGAAGATGTGAACAGTGCATCTCAGACATCTCGGGACAGCATCTAGCTACCTGTCAGTGTGTTAGTAAGGAACTCTTCCAGAATTATCAAAATCAGAATGTCCCACCTGTACATAAAAAAAATAAAATAATAAATATATATAAAACATTTGGAAATATTTTCATCCTTTCATCAGAAGTCTGGGTTCTCTGGTAAAAGTATACCCATGAAAATATTGCAACTCCTTTCAACTCAACTACTTGCCAAGCTTCTTAAAGATAGTGCATTAGGGTTTGTTTGTTTGTTTTTTCCTCTGACTTTCATGAAGGGAAATGACAGATAAATATTTTCAATGTCAATCTGTATTGTGTATGGGTGTCATACTGTGTTCCTTTTATTTATTTTGGTTTAAAATGTGTCAGCTAGTGACACTGTGCCATGTGATGGTAATAGATAATCAAACCAGAACATTTCCTTATTTTTTACCCAGTAAAGGAGAGAACAATGCCTAAAGCCACTCCATCTGACTTCATCACAGCAGAACATTTGTATTTCCAGATCATCTTCATCTCTGTTGCATGGATTGTCTCCACAGTTTAACTAATCATACCCATTTGAATGGTTAAAACACAGTTGTAGTGTTTTTGTGTGAAGTGGTTTCCTCTTGTGAAGTGAGGGCTGCCCAAAATTAATATGTGTTTTCAGTATGGTTGGCGGCCCTAGTAACAACTGCATTCCCATTTGTAAACATTTAAATAACTGTTAGGGCTGAAGTTGTACAGCATTATGATAGCATTGTTCCTGTTTGCTTCTGAGACAGAAAACAGCAAATAATGTTGTAACTTACTCAACCAACTGTAAAAACATAAACAGTAAGAACAACATTGATGGACCAAGATTGCTGAGGATATTCTGATTAAAATTTTCTGCTAACAATTTCACAGTTGAAGTGATCAGTGAAGGAAAAGCGTGTACACCCTAAAAATATTTGTTAAGCATTGTGTTTAAAGAGTATGTTATGAGTTAAGGGTACTAGCTTTTATTTATTTTTTTTTTCTGTGAATAAAGAGTGAGAGAATAAAATGTTCAGTAAAGATGAAATATTCAGAATAGGAAAATGATTTTTAGCAACATTTTTTTTTTCTTTTAATTACTTAGAAATAATTTGGCTAACACAACTGAAGGAAGTTTGTGCATCCTGGAAAAGTCATAATCTGTGCTGCATATGAGGGAAACCAGTAAGAAAATGAAATGATTGCATCAGAACAGTTTCACTGAAGTCTGCTGTGATTCACCTCTTGTTAATAAATACTTTAATTACTCCGAAGAGCTATTTTGAGATGCTTTTGAGGAACTCATTTGAAACCTATATAATTCAAAGAAAAATCTCTAAGTAAGTGGCATTTCCTTAATGCTATATTTATAACTATTCAGGTAGTTAGGCATGAATGAACTGCCTCTCTCTTTTATGAATATCTTTTATTCTGTAACTCAGCGTTAAAACACACAGCAATATCAGTTTGTGGAAGTTGCTAGCAAGAGGGAGATCAGTAGCCAAATTTTTACATGCAGGTAAATCAGGATAAAATACAGAATGCTTTTAGCTGAACTTTGTAAGTCTTTCATCTTTCCTCTTCCTTCTATTTCTGCCTGCCGATTTTAAGTACCTGGCAAATTTGAGCTTGGATGGTTCAGATCATATGTGAAAACCTGTGTGTGTTGATAAAATCATGAGATGGTGGTGTTAATGATCTGTAATTTTTCCCAGACAGGGAGTAACATTTTCTAGTGATGTAGTTTAGAGAGATTTAGATTGGTAAGGTTTAAACGGGTTGCGTCTAACAGTGAATAACATCGATGCACAAGAGGCAAGAGGCAACACAAGCAACTAGCAAAGTTCCTAAGACGAGCCCTGCAGAAGTGCAGGGATGTTTTGTATTCACAACACTTTTGTAAGGAAGAGAAACACTATGTCTTAATAAAACATAGTCACATAAACACAAATGATAGCTTGCAGGAAAAAATAAAAATAAAAATGTCTGATTCTAGCACCTTAAAATGTTCTATTTCGGTTTCTGTACTGTTATATCTGTGTGAACTCTGACTAAACCCACAACAGAGAAATAAGGAGAAATCTATTGATCTAGTCTGATAATATTGTAACAACAAGCATAATCTAAAAAGTGCATAGGGGCAGAAATAAGTAGCGCAGAATACATTTAGATGAGAAAATATGATTTCCGTAGGAGAAGGAAAGCATTTAAAAGCACGGACCAAATCAGATACACTCAGGGACAAAAATATGGCAAAGAGGATAAAGCTCCAGTGGCATAGACTGTGTAATGGCTGACTGTAGGTGGAATACTAAAAGAAAAATAAATGAAGAATTTGCCTGAGCACTAACTCAATTTATAGAAGGAGAAAGCAGGCAGAAACCAAGAGAAAATTCCAGTGTTCACTCTGAAAGGAGGGAAGCGTACGTGTTTAATTCTGGGTTGTATTCAGTTGTGCATCATAGCATTTTCCACAAATCATAATTTTATTGTTTACTGGGAGGAAACTACCTCCTTTACATGAGTGCAACCTCATCAAAATCTGCAGACTTGTAATAGCATAATGTTAGCTGAATCTGGCCCATTATTTATAAATTGAGTTCAGTCCAGAATCTGAAACACACAACAGAAGTATTTTAACATCTGCAGCTCTTCTTATATGGATCTATTCTAGAGAATGCTTATCCAGGCATGGACGTAACATAGATCTGGTGCATTAAACCCACGAAAATGCTCTCATCCTAAGTACAATAGTAAATGTAAACTGCACACTGTCACTGTTATTGAAGGTTTTCCACATTATCTCCTCTAATACCTTCTGTCAAAAGTGGACATAATTCTTGAATGCAAGAATAAGCATACTTTAAATAGTACTGTGATAAAGTTAACATGATGATGTGTAGAAATACTCTGAAAGCAGCAACCTGGGGCTGTAACTTATGCCCTGGCTTTGTCAGGTCTCAGGGGTGCCAAAGCAGAGTTTTACCTCTGCTTTGTGTCTTTTTTCTTCACCAGCCTGTCTCATGAGCTTTTCCCTGTGCATCACATTTGGATACTGATACAGAGGCATCAGCCTGCTCCTGGAAAACTTCAAGCTCCAGATCCACAAAAGCACTTAAGTCTCTAACTCCTTTTTGCAGACCTATCGAGCTATTCATTCTACTCTCAACGTGGGCTCATCTCCCTCTCCTATAATCCTGAGCTTTTGCCTCTTTTTGGTAAAGCAGCCCATCCACAGAGGGAATCAGGCCTCTCCACACACCATAAGCTTGGCACTGTCACCCCTCCAACACCATTAACCCAGTGCACGTAGTTTCACACACTCTTGAGGTCTGTGTCTCAGTTTTGAGGCTCACATTGATGTATTCATGCAGTGCAAAGCACGCACTTGAATAGGATTGAGACAAGTAGACCTCTTTGTGGCTTTAGCCCTAAGTGTACTTGGACAGGTCCCACAACTTCAGATTTAATTCAGATTTTCTCCTTTTAACACTAATCACCTAAAATAAACCCCTTGAATCTAACAATCACTGACAGCGACCAATGAATCATATAAATGTTAAGCAGGCAAATGATGCTTCTAAATATAATTAATACATTTTTTCTTCTAATATATTCCCCCGATTAATTCCCATTAAGATTTGGCCTATTTATTTGAGGAGAGTTTTGATAATGGGTTTACAATAATAAGTAATTTCAGAAACCAAGTCCTAACTGCACCTTGGCACCTTTGAAAAAGGAGGACCTATTGGCTATTTTTATATAAATTTGAGCTTATTTTAGGTCTGCTTGGGAAAGGTTAATGATAACTGATGAGGCAGTGTGGCTGAGTAGTTCTCAAGGCAATCAATTGTAAACTGTCTGAGATTACATCTGAACAATGGGAACTAATATTCCTTCTCTAGGATCAGGATAAACAATCCAGACACATCCTGACTGCTTGTTAAGCTAAGACATATATGCACACATCGCCATCTCCTACTCAGTTTGAAGGACATCAGTGTATGTGCTGGGAAAGAGTCATGATATACTGCGTTTTTCATTTCATTGAGCTAAACAAGACAGTGTTTCATTCATATGACAGGTTCTCTCTTCCCCTGGACTTTTACTGGCCCTTCTCTACATCTCTTCCAGTTGAAGTTTTTGAGCAAAGGTGTCGAGAATTTCACAGCATATTTTAGGTGAAATTTTGACTTACATCTTATGCAACTTCAAACTGTTTCATAATCTTAAGGAAGTTCATGTTTCCTGAAAAGAGAATTTAACAAAGTAGGAATAAGTGCAATATGTCCTGAACACATGACAGTTGATGAAATTCTAGCCTTTATAAAAGGCAGTGGCTATTTTCCTGCAGTTTCCGATATCATTTGTATTTGTCATTACTGAAAACACCAAATGACATTACATTTCACAGTCATTTGAAGAACATTCCCACAAAGGAAGGTCAGCCAATTCTGAAAACACAAAGTATGTAAAATAAATTATTGTACTAAAAAATAATAAATTACATGCTGGTATTTTAAAAATCAATTTTAAGTAAATTAGTTTTCTAGAACTCATGGCTTCAGGTAAAGGCTTTGAAATAGTAGCTCCATACAGTGACTCAGTGTATTTCAGATGGCTTGTGAATGAGCAACAAATTCCTTTTTTGAAATGGTAACATTAACTATAAAATAGTAGTTTTTCAAAGCCTAGACAAGGTAGCTGTGTTACCGGAAATATGAGTAAGTGTGACATGAAAGCACTGAATGTTTCTCTCATGTACACTAGCACAGAGCCAGGATTTAAAGCCTGCAAGCCTGCACATACAAATGCAAGTGTAATCTATGTATATGGTGAGAAAGATAAATCCTTTATATTTGTATGTAGCTGTGTTATCAGGGACCCACTTAGTGAAGGCAGTTGGAATACTTCTGCCATGTCATGTTATTCAATAATGCATACATTAATACTTAGTAAAGGCCTTTTCTAAGCATAAAATAAATCACTCCGCTGCGGAACAAGGTTTGAATTCAAAGTCAATTTTTTATTAGTGTAAATGTGATTCATAGATTGTTACAGTTAGTTGTAGAAGACATCCAACCAACCATGTTTTTCAGCTCTATCCATTTCTTTCCCTAGGAACAGGGTAGAAGATGCATTTCCCAGTATAGCATCAGATGCTTTAATGTGCTCAGCATCCATCAGCTTCCACTCTGAAGGTGAGCTGCTGGATTTGGGCAATATATAAAACCTGACTGGAATGCAGGAATTATGTGTGAGATGAAGCTAGGCAAATATAAAAGAGATGATGCAAAACTAGTTTGTATTCTGTGGTACAAATCATACATACGTGTAGTTTCTGAATTTAAGATGTGGTCTACTTTTTGTTCTTGTTTTATATAATTAACTATATGGTAATTCTGTTTCAGCTAGTAGCTGATAATTGCAATTCCAATTAGAAAAAAAAATACAAACTTACTCAAATCACCACAGAAACTAACTAATTCTGTAGAAGAAGTATCTCCTTGCATAAACAGAACAGAATCAAAATTCACTATAGGACACTAAGGTGGATGAATAATTATTTCTAGCTTGTTCACTGATTTATACTAGCATGTAACCTGGTTTAGGTGCATCTTTTTTTATCTAGCAGAATTTGAACTATTTAGATGCTTTGTACCATCTAGAAAATTTGATATTTAATTTGGTTATGAGCAGAGTCACTTTGTCCATATATCATGAATAAAATAAGGTCATTCTATGGTGAAAAAAAAAATCCTAAAATTTAAACTGGTAATAGAATATATCTGTGGTTTGAACAGATATTTTAAAATCAAATGTTGCCTTCTTTATTGCTACGATCTGGGCTATGCGTATAAGAGCTCATAACGTAACCAACGGTGAACTTTGTGGGAATAGTGCAAGTTCTTCAGCTGCTTGAGATGATGTTGCTCTTGCAACAGCTGTCAGCGTTCATTTTTTCCCAATCAAATCACCCTAGAAACCCATGGTGCCCTCTTTCTATCTCAGATTTTGTAACCCTGAAGAAAGCAGAGACTCCAGAGCGCTGCAGTGCAGTGCAGGGTTGCTAGGATCAGGGAAGGCAGTGCTCTGGCAGAAACAGGGACGTGCAGCCTGGAGCTACTGCTCCCTTGTGCAGCAGCAAGACCCTGCACAGCAGGCAAACAGCGTGGCCTGCCCGGGGGCTGACAGGTAGCAGCAGGCAGCTGGTGGTAGCGCTTTGTCCGTGGGCAAGGCAGCTGCCATCAGCTGACCCCAAATCAGGGGCTACCCACATAAGTGAGAACAGTTGAGGGGCTGCATGAGGGGCCACAAGGTTGGTGGTCCCAATTTGAGGAAGCAGACATGCAGAATAGCACCTCAAGGGATTTATAGCTAAACCGCTGTCTTCTGTAGGAGACCAGAAATCTATTTGTTGTGCTGTGTTGAAAAGGGAAAATGCAGTTTAGTTGGGGTTTTAACTAATTAAAAGATCTTTCAACATGTAAAGAATGCTCAAATAAAATGTGAATGGTGTTGCAGTTGGAAAATAAGATCAAGAACATTACTCTTATCAATCAGCATAAATTGGAAAGAACACAGTTCTGGCTTCAAGCTCCCAACTAATTTAAATTTCACATAGACTAAATTTATCTATCATCTTCAGACAATATTTTCACTTTGAATAATGTATCTCTTGTGTTTATTTGCTAACTTCCCAACTATAAAATAGATATTTTAGCTATCTGATTCATTGCCATGTCGTTTGCTTCAAAGGCATTTTACCTCTACTTCACAAAATCCAATTTTTTCATGATCTTATTCATGCTATGCATATACAAGTATCGAAAGGTAATAATTAGACGCATCTGCTTACATTTGCCAGGAGCAGATGTTAGACAAATTAAAATGAACATAACTATCACTCAGCATCATTAAAGAAGCAACTCTATAATAATTTCTGAACTTTGACAGGCGGTTAAATATTCTACATTGGCATATTTATGCTATTTGCAAAAACCTCATGTACAAAATTATCTTCACATGCAGTTGAATCAAAAATGAACTGCGTAAGTGTTCCAGGTCACAACTTCTGCTTCCGTCCCCCCTAGAACAGTAAGTCGTCAGCCTCGACAGCGATGCTTATTAACACCATAGGACAGTCACATCAGCTCACAGACAATGCAGCAGAGTCCTAACTGACTTAACAGCACACTCTGGAAAGATAAGGATATAAGAATGGTGTTTTTAAGATAGATCAAAAGTCCATCTTTCTCAGTATTGCATTTCCAACCATGGCCAATGGTGAAGGCTCAAGATGAGTGTAAAAACAGACTGAATTTTGGTATTTCTTTGATATTCATCCAGCAACTAACTATGAAACAGCTCAGGGGCTTCCCAAGACCTTAGTGTATTTCGGGTGACAAGCAGTAGGTAAGACCTGCTCAGTTTAAACACACACACCCATATGTATATGGCTGAAAAAAGGAGTATCCTTTCATGTGTTTTGAGCCTGACATCTAGTAATTTCTTTTGGTGCTCTTTTCTTTCTTACAAGTGAAGAACTGTCAGCCTCCTCCACAACAGTTTTGTGTGGAGGGCTGTAAAAACAACTCTTTACAGATACCTTCAATATACCTCTTAGTTGCTTCTTTTCACAAAAGTCTTTGTGTGATTATTCTGTCCTCATGTTCTGGGCATGTTCTAGGCCTTCCATTATCCTTGCTGCAGTTCTTGGGACTTTTTGTGCTTTGTCCTGTTAGGGATGTGGACCAGATCTGTACACGGTATTCAATATGTAGGCATACTAAAAAGTTGTGGCACAATTATTTTTTCTTTTTTTCTATTCCTTTCCAATACAGTCTTAAACTTCTATTTGCTTTTTTTGAGTTCCCAGATACGGAACTGATCTCTTCATAAAACTGCTGATTGATATCACAACATTTTTTTCCAGAGTGGTCTTAGTTAGCTTAGAAACTACGACACTTTCTGTAGTTAGGATTACTTTTTCTCTATTTGCCTCACTTTCCATCAACATTGAATTTTATCTATTTTATCACAAGGCATCCAAAATGCTGTTGTCCTTCTGCATCTCCTCAGACTCACATCTTTCATTTTTACTGTTTTGAGAAATGTTGCAGCAAATATAAGCACCTTAATGTGCATCCCCTAGAATCATAGAATATCCTAGTTGGAAGGGGCCCACAAGGATCATTGAGTTCAATTCCCAGGTCCCCAAAGGACCACCCAAAAATTCAGACCATATGCCTGAGAGTGTTGACCAAATGCTTCTTGAACTCTGTCAGGCTTGGTGCCGTGACCACTGCCCTGGGGAGCCTGTCCCAGTGCCTGACCACCCTCTGGGTGCAGAACCTTTCCCTAACCCCCAGCCTGACCCTCCCCTGTCCCAGCTCCATGCCGTTCCCTCGGGTCCTGTCGCTGTCCCCAGAGAGCAGAGCTCAGCGCCTGCCCCTCCGCTCCCCTTGTGAGGGAGCTGCAGGCCACCATGAGGCCTCCCCTCAGCCTGCTCTGCTCTGGGCTGAGCAAACCAAGGGACCTCAGCTGCTCCTCTCATCTTCCCCTCACAGACCCTTCACCATCTTCATAGTCCTCCTTTGGACACTCTCCAACAGTTTTACATTTTTCTTATACTGTGGCGCCCAGAACTTCACACAGTACTTGAGGCGAGACCGCACCAGTGCAGAGCAGAGCGGGACAATCACTTCCCTCGACCAGCTAGCAGTGCTGTGCCTGATGTACCCCATGGTATAGTTGGTCTTCCTGTCTGCCGGGGGAATGCTGCTGGCTCATGTTCAGCTTGCTGTTGACCAACACCCCCAGATGCTTTTCTACAGGGCTGGTTTCCAGCATCTCTTTCCACAGTCTTTTACGCATAGCCACGGTTGCCCCTTCACAGGTGCAGAATCCGGCACTTAGCTCTTGCTAAACTTCATATTGTTGGTGATTGCCCAGATCTCTGTTCTGTCTAGATCTCTTTGCAAGGCCTCACCACCCTCGATAGAGTCAACAGCTCCACCCAACTTGATATCATCCACAAACTTGCTCAAAAAATCTTCAGGTCCTTAATCCAAATCGTTTATGAAAACACTGAAGAAGACTGGTCCTAAAATGGAGTTGTGGGGAACCCCATTAGTGGCAGGTTGCCATCTTGATGTAACCCCATTTACAAGAACCCTTTGGACCCAATCCACCAGCCAGTTGTTCATCCATCTTATTATGTTTTTATCTAACCATATTCTGGTCATTTTGTCCAAAAGTATCAAAAGCTTTACTGAAATCCAGAAAGATTATATCAGCTACCCCCGTCCACTCTGTTTATGAGTGCGATGACCAGAATGGAGACTTGCACAGCCCCCCATTCAGGTCTGCCAGTGACCTCCTGCTGCTGCGAAAAACGACTGTTAACTTCTGTTGTTTGTCTGTTGTGTTTTTTCCTGGTCATTAATCCATGGCTTTTTTGCTCTATGAAGCTTTCTTTAAGACCATTTGAGGATTTTTCATAAATATTTATGCCCTTAGCAAATTATTGCTTTGGTGTTTTTTGTGCGTTTGTGGGCCTTTTTTTAAAATGTTTTTAACTGTTTTTTTTTTTTTTTTTTTTTTTTTCTAGTTTAGATGTGACTTCATATATTTGAAGTGCATCTTTTCCCTTCTAATAAAATTATTTATCCAAAATTTCAACCATTCTTTGTTTGTTACTTAACAGTTATTTCTGATATACAGAAGCTCATGTTATGATGACTGTAAACAATCTTTTCTCCAATTTGGAGCCTTATGTTTATAAAATCTACTTTTTGAAATTAAATAGTACTTTCATGAAATTTTAGACTTTTCTTAGTTTTAAAGGATAATTTCCTAATTTCAGTGGGGTTATGGAGGAAGCAATCCATAGCAGCATTTTGACCCATGACTTACGCATTGCTTACAACCAAGTCAAGAGTGTCTTGTCTTGTTTCAGGTTTCACCAAAAGCTTCTTCATGAATCAGTCATTTCTGGTGTCATTTAGTCTCTGTATCACACCCCAATCTGACATTTATCCAGTCTATGTGGGGGTGATTTAAGTTTCTAATTACTAATTTTTTTTTTTTTATTTTTTTTTTGCAACCGCTTAGATCTCTCTTGGCACCTCACTGACACCATTGTCATCCTGATTAGGCAGTGGCAATTTATTTCTAATACTTACATGGTGCTGGCTTTTTAATCTATAGAGACTATGTGTAACATTCAATACAGTTAACTATCTGACGCAAAGCTTTCTTTGACAGTACATCCTTCTTTTTCTTGCCTATGTGGTTTCTTTTGTGTTATAGGTTTCCGCTGACTGCTTGCCTTCTATTAAGTCTGTGATGTTTGTGTTAGATCAATATTCTAACTCCAGACTAGGTATCCTAGTTCCTTCATCTTAATTTCAGACTTCTAGCATTTTAATAGCAGTATGTATGCATTTGATCTGGTTACTTATTTTTCTGTGCTAGTATTTTTGAGAGTAGAATTAGCTTAACTTGTGTCCTACATGTGTTCTACCAACTTAACCTCTTTCTCAAGCATATAAATCTTTTAATATTTCACCCCTCTATGATTCATCACCCAAGGCCAGATTTTCTTCTGCACCTTTTTTCCTTTCTAATCATATTTAATTCAGCTCCCTTCTTTAGTAACATTTCTATTGTTTAGTGCCAGCAGCTTTACCTGAACCCTGTTTTGTTATACAGACTTTGTTCTAAAAGTTTTTCTGGTTCCTGATGGGTCTAAACCTTTCATCCCTACACTGTTAACCTGAAAGACTGATTCTACTGCCAGCATGAAAAAGCACTGCTGAAACAAGAGCAGAGGTAGATGATGGAGAATATAATTTTTATATTTGAGGAAGCCATCTGATTATCATAACTGACATGCTCTGTAGAATACTAATCTCTGGCTGAAAGCAATGTCATATAATGTACCTTGCTAATACTCCTTCCCTCAGCCACATTTTGGCCACCCAAAGGCCTAGTGGGGAAAATGATTTCTGGCCTCCTAAATGTGCTTTGCTCTTTCTGAGGTATCTGGCAGATGAATTAGGTAGGTAATCGAACAGTGATTATAGGCTGTTCCTGTGATAGGAAGAATCTAGTTCTTTAGGTAACTGGCCTATGGCTGTAACTGTCCTCCTTCTGAATTTGAAGAGCACCACTGAAATCAGCATCTCCACCTGGCACAGCTGTATACAAGTAATTTTGCTGCAGGAGAGGTGTTATCACATTACTAGCATAACACCACACAGCATAACAGTCTGGTAAGGAAAAAATAATTAAGGGAGGTATGTAGACTGAGTTTTAAGTTCTCAATCTTTTTACCAGATTTCCTAGGAAATAAAAACACTTACCTTCTCTCCTTCCAATTAGTACCATGTCAGGAGGAACATTGCAGTACACAACTAGCCCTTTCTACATTCAGTTATTTTAAGTAAACATACCGCAGAATACATTTACAAATTTTCGTCTGTGCAGGTATCCTGTGTGGCACTGTCATGCTGATGTCAGAAAGTAGCCCAAAATATAGCTTTGTGAAAAGTATTTTTACTATAGATGGATGAAGAAGAAGGTAACTAACATATAATCCACAGCAGGAACAGTTTTGCTCAATGCATTTAAAGTAGATACAAACCCCTGAGAGTGTCAGCTGTCATCAAAGAATTCTATTTAAAAAAAAATGCCTTTAAATCTATAAGTTTGGAAGATTTGTCATTAAATACGTATTTCATGCTGATCATTTAGACTGTCCTGTTTGTGGCCTAAGAATTTGGGCAACGCTGCAGTTCAAAACCCTCCTCACTTTTATTTTTGTGGTGTTATATCTTGCTTCCCTAATTACAAAAGCTATTAGCAGATTTTTGCAATGTTCAGGTCACATGCAGGAGGCGAGACATCCTCCTCAGCAAGCCATTTTCCTTTAAACTCAACTCAGCCTAATTTTTTAAAGGGCATTGGCAGGGGACACTCTCTTCCACTTCTTTCACAACCCTGTATGACAAGAAGTTTGTGTGTGGGTTGAATATCACGTATATTTGCAGTATTTCTTTTTGCATGCTTTTTTTACTCATTTATTTTGCTTTTTGCCAAATTACATGAGCATAGCTGTCGCATGATCAGTTTATCCTACCTGCAGTAATGAGTTTTTTGCAAAAGCATTGTTTTCCTTTTGACTTACCATGCATCCCAATTTTGTTACTGCAGGATGTAAAATTGGATTTAAAATTGCTGATAGGGTGAAAGCATGGAGTAAGAGAAGCTGCAATATAAGTAACTTGTCTGAAGGAAAGGGAACCGGCTGAGCAGTGAAGTTAACTGATCACCTTTCCCACTCTCTTCCACTGCAGAGATATTTATTCTGGTTTATTTCCTTTCTCAAAAATGAACACATAATATCTGGATCCCAGTGAATGTGCCATTTACACATAAAGAGGCACAGTTACACCTTGTCATGGTGTAGGGGAGCCTCAGGGCAGGCTCTGGCAGCCAGGGCACGTCCCACTGCCCCACCACGAGCAGGCAGCCAGAGGCACCGTGACAGCCCCATCCCTGGCAATGGGCAGCCCCAGGGGACAGGGATGGGATGAGGCTGGGCCCACAGGTTGGGGCACAGCTGGGTGGGGGCCATGTCTGTGCAGGGATATGGGGATTTGGAGCCCAGCCCTGCTGTGGCCTCACCGTGTCAGGGGCTGGTGGCCCCAGGGTGATGCGGGGGCCTGGGCAGGATGGGGACAGCCAGGTCTGTAGGTACTCTCCAGGCCCAGCACACCCAGCCTTCATGGGCTGCAATATTGAAAAGTACAAGGAGAATGTTTCACGTTATGCATTTGAAAAGTATTTGATGTCCAATATGTTCCCACTCGCTTTCTCAGATGGCATTTTGTTCATACTGCCTTTCTCAAACAGGATTTCCTTTAGGACTGTTTGGTGGTTCAGATAATCACAGACAACAAGTAGGAATTTGGGCATCAGCCTTGATGCTCTAGTGCCAGTGAGATTGGCTGGTTCCCAAAGTCAGCAAAATAAATAGATTGGGAGGTGAGAAAATTTTAAAAGTTCTCTTCATACCAGAGTAAATATTCCTTTTTTTAACCAAAAAGTGTAGATGGCAGCAGACACGTATTTCAGTTTTCATTCAAGGGCATGTTTTCCTTAGCCCCCTGTTCCTAAATATAGTTTTGTTTTATTTGTTAACTCTGGCGTGATTAAAAAAAATCATGCAAGTTCTAAAGTGTCTTTAAAAAAGGTCTTTTGATGATTTCATAGTGACAAAAAGACTGTATAATTTTTAGCCTGAAATATGGCTTTTACTGAAAATTGTTTTGGATGGTTTTGATGTTCAGTGAGAGCAAATAAGAGTGTCATGGAGTTACATATTTATGGTCACAGTATTTAAAAGCCATTTGTGTATTCACAGGTCTTAGTACTTCTATCACTGCTGTCCTGGTACACCTTGCAGACACTGAAGGAATTATGCATACAATAGAGTAAGAAATAGGACATATTGAACAAATACAACAAGTAAGATCAACTTAAACAACTTTGAGTATTTTTTTTTTCCTTTCAGATTTTTACTGATAATTCAAGTAATGCCAAAGAGAGTTATAACTTGACATGTTTCTGGAAAGAATGATGCAGAAGTGTGAGAAGTCCTTTGTTCGCTAAAATGGGTACCTACTAGATCTCAAATTTTTATCCCAAATATCTCATAACAGGCAAAACATCCCATAGCTTTAAGATTTTAGGGTACTAACTCAGTTCTCCAACTCACTGGTGGCACATCCCGTGACTGTGTAGGAGGCACACTCCATTAGTTGTCAGTTCCCATCTCTCTAAGGTCAGCTGCTTCAATCGTGGGAACTAGCTGACAGCTGATAAAGGTTGATTTTTTTTCTTCCCCGTAGGCTGTTAGCAGGATTTCAATTAGTGCAATTAAATGTACCTGTTTTCTTGAGGTCCTGTCAGCTCCAAAATAAATAAATTTGTGCTGCATGCAGCAGGTTCATTGTTTCACTGAGCCCAGTGTTTTTTTTTTTCTTCCTGATAAGTGTTTTTGTAAAGCGTATTTGCTGTTTTTTTTCCTTATTATTTTTTTCTTAATTAATCTCTTTGAGGGTTGTCTTTTAGCATAGCATCTAAATATTTGAATTTTCTATTTATCTTCCTTTTTTAATTTTTGTAGGAGGGCTCCATCAAATATTGAATTTTATGTTTTACCTGTCCATTGTTAAGTAGATTTTGACTGCAATTCACCACACGATTTTGGACAGATCTTGAGGGGTGTAACAAAAGACCACAGCTTCTTTTAGCTAGCTTTCTGCCACCAGATCAGAGGGTGTTATAACCTTGATGTGTAAAAGTGTGTGCTAGTTTTCCTTTGATCAGTCCATTGAGAATGGAAACTCCTGATTACTGTGGCATTGTAATGCCCATGATACTTTTAATCAAAGAAGGAACATTCAAGTATTCTCCCTTTACCTGTTATGAATTAAATAGTTGCGACTGGCTTCTTCTTGTCCTGACTTACGTCCTCGGACTGATACATTTGCAGAAACTTGATGTTTGGATGAGAGAATACCCCAAAACCATGATGGCATCCCCAAGAATTTTTTGTGGGGCAGACGAACATATAAAGATAAAATCCAACATACTTTGACAAGTAAGCTCCCATGGCTGTGGCAGGGATGTGCCATGGGGCAGTGCCTACTGACGGCTGCCCAGCTACTCCCTCTGTTCCTGCTCCAAAACTTCTCTGGCAGTGACCACCATGGCTCCCTGAAAAGCTGGGGACCAGGCTGCTTTAGCGAGTTGCCATGTCAACCATACTCCCTCTGCGTGCAGAAAGCCTGGCGCTGGTTGGTATGGCAACCCTCCTCAGAGCACGGAGAGATGCTCGGCGGGGGACAGGCTCTTTGGAGAAGGCACCCTGGTTGCGGTGGAGATGGAAAGTCTTATGCCAAAGAGTATGAAAAGAGGGCAGGAAAGACACAGGCTATCATATGTTCATTTGGAAAAGTTTATTTTGCAGTATCAAATGGGTTCTTGGAGGCTAAATATCTCCTTATGCCTATTTATAACTCCATTTGTTTCAGTAGAAGAGGAAAAAAAAAACATGGTAATTTACTAAAAGGATACCAAGACAACATGGATACATGGATCACACTGAAATTAGTGTAATTAAGATACCTGAGCATTGCATTTTCTTAACAGAATAATATTTTAGCACATGACAGAGAAAACATGGTGTGTTTTCAACCTGTCATTTTCTAGGTGTCGAAGAGAAGCCTGAACTTATAGGTGAGACGAATCTTTAATATAACAGCAGGTAGACCAAGAAATGTTGGAGAATGATGTTTTGGTGAGGTAGGGTACATGTGTGCTTGTGTCTGTGCATACATCTTCACTCAGGCTGCTTGTGAGCTATGTCTAACACCAGTTTCAATGCGAGGTTCTGATCAGGCAGTTTTCTTTTAAGACTGCAGAACAACGGACTACGGTAGCTTTTTTCCATTTACTGACAACTAACAAAGTAATATATTGTTTAGATGCATTGGGAAAATCACACTGTCAACAGTTATAATAATGTTTTTCTATAATGTGAAAGTTGTTGAAGCTTTTAGAACATTTTGAACTCTGAGAAAAAAATGTTTAAGTGATGATCTCAGACACTTGAATAGTATTGCTGGTAAATTCTAACTTCTTAAGGTTAGCCTTTCTGAATATGTCTTTATTAAATTAATGTTTAAATTAACTATAACTGTGAATTAATATGTTCATTAATCTATTTCTCAGGTCTCTTCTGTGTATAGTAGGGGAACAGATTTACAGCTGTGTTGTCATGCATAAGATTCATGAGTTTGGCTTTGCAACTCACTTTGGCTTATTGGGAAGGATGCAACTCAATCATCAATGGTTCAAGAATAGCTCTTTATACTACAGCAGGCACTTTTTGAAATTATATGAAAGGGAAACAAAGGGATCTTGTAATTATATATAGACTAAGGCATGGATTATCATACATCTTTTTATCCACTGAATAAGCATTACTTTATTAGGTCAGAAAAAATAAATTATCCAAAAGCTGATGCTAATAGTTGCATTTGTCTGTTGGTCAAGAAAACAACAATGAGAATTTATGTCCAAATGAAAATCTAAGATGGTAATCTGGACTTCAAGTAGATACGAGGCTGTCCTTCAAAGCAATGGAATAGTTCTTTTTTGCACAACCTTTTCCCGTATTTCCAGTAATTTTCAATATGTTTGTTTTACATGAATAATTTACTTTGATTAACTGCCATATTAATAATATTCCATCATCATTATTAATTATAGTGTTTTACTGAGCAGTCACTTTGAAGAACCCCAATGAGGACTTTAACGTCCTCAGTACATAGCAAATTAAGAATGTAAACAGTGAGAGTCAATTTTAGATTATAATTGCTGCTTTTAATTTAATTTTGATGAACAAAGTATATATTTAAAAGAATTCTTTCCTTTTTTATTGAATATGAAAGAGAAAAAATAGAGATAGCTAACCCTGTAATAGAGAACAAATTTGTTTGTGTTTAATATTGCATTGTATTAGTATTTATAATTCATTAGTCCTATAATTTGTGCATAAGGTACTCTTCTGTAGTGTAATACAATGCATTCTGCGTGTTTGAACTGACTTTGTAGTTAAATTTTAGTTGCACTTCCTGCATGGCATGTTCAATCAGTGAAGAGACAAATAACATGTAGGAAACACTGAAAAAATTATTTGAACATAGCATGTATAATATTTGTGTGTGTATAATTCTTGCTTAAGATGTTTTGAAATCACGGATAATACACACAAAAAGGACAGATATATCATGATCTATTTAGGTTGCACTATACACCTCTTTACCATTGCATCAAAATTCTTTCATGTATTATATGCTATTTGAGTTTTTTCTTTTTTTCTTTTTTCTTTTTTTTTTTTTGTCCCAGAGAAAACTGTGTTTAAAAACAAGAAGCTACCTTTATTTGCTCCTCTCCTTACATTAGTGGCATTGCTGCATTGATAAAAGTCATGAATGCTTGTCATAGTTCCTTACCCTCCTAGGATGGTCCATGGTCGTGGTCTTTGAATACACAAAAGAAAGCTGATGGTGCCTGTGCAGACAAGCTTTTCCCATTTTGAGGACAGGACATTTCTCCTGTACTTGGGAAGCACTATGTTCGTCCTTCTGTCAGGGCTTCAAGCGTGTTTTTTTTTTTTTTTTTTTTTTTTTTTTTTTTTTTTTAACCATTCTTGACCTAAAGTATCAATTACTGTGAGAAACTGGAGAGGGGAAAAGGGGACCTTGAATACGGTCTGGTATTGTATGGAAAACAAATATGATTTATGGAGGTCTTCGCAGCTAAGAAAATTGTTCACTGCTCTGTACAACAGTTAGAATTTCCTAAAGCTGGTGGCTCTGTGTCCTCTTTGACAGATAATAGCACCTAATGCTGAAGCTGTAGTGGGATTAATCTCTTCTAGCTTTAGACATCTACCCTCTTGACCTCTGTATCAGAGCTAGTCATCATAAGCTACCCTGAAGGAAGGTGGCCCTAAATAAACTTTTCAGGCTACTTACCTAGGGGCAAAAATCCATTTTCTCATTTTACCTAAAAGATACTGAGTGTATTTTTCAAATCCGCACTGAAACCATTTTAGCATTTTCCTCTGGAGTGCTGAAAAGGATAAATTTTCCATTATGGGTACGAAGCCTAGCAAATTAGCTACTCAAATAATGAATGCTGACGTTATCATAGGGTTTAATAAACAGTTTCTAGTACTAACGTTGGTAGAACTACCCAAAAGAACTGACCTTCCCTGCTCATTCTATTGTTGCTTGCACTACTAAGCAGTTTCTGTGCCATTCTTACATGTTTGATGCTGCTTTTTTTTTTTTTTTTTTTTTTTCTTTTTTTCTTTGAGCTTATTAGAACAAGTGTGATGATAAATAGCCATGGTTTGTATTCATTCTTTCTATCTTATCATCTTCAGAACAGGTCAGTTGGTAGAAGACCACAAATGTACAGTGATCTGTCAAGGTGTATGGAGACACGCAGCCTTTCTTGGGCAGTCTGTTTCTGCTGTGTCTGTTGTTTGAAGTCCAGAGAGTAGGATGAGGCAGACATAGGACAGTAGACTGGCATTGCAGAAGATACTTCTTAAGCATTTTCCTTAGTAGATACCCAGTGAAGAACTGGTATCAAACTGATATTTTGCATGTGATATTGTATGATTTTTAAACACCTAGTTGGAGTATCGTTACTTCCAATGCATGCAAATGTAGTCATATACATTAGCAGGTGTATAGATAGCTGTTTTCAAGATGAGATGAAATAAAAAGTGAAGGTTAACTGAGGAAGTGCTAATAAAATGTGTACCTCAGAGGCAGTATTTGGTTTTTCTTTCAGCCTAGATGCTGGAAGTTTTTGCAGTTTGCTGGATGTTGCTGGTTTTGTGTGCAGTTTGTAAACTCCTTTCTGTGTTGTTCCCTGCCACAGTAATTTTAGTTAAATAAATGGATAAAATGACAGAATATTACTGCTAGTATTGTTACACATATTTTACATAGCTAGTTAATTACTCCATTTATTAGCTGTTAGCATGTATTTTTTTTTCAAGCCAAAGGAAAAAGGAACTCTCCTGAAGTTCTGGGATGTTCAAATGTACTGCTTCTGTTACATTTTAGTGCTATCTGGGTCTGCTTCTTTCAATCCTATACATTGCCCCCCCATTTCTTTATTTCTGTCTGGCATTGTTTTGTCTGTATATTGTGCATTTATACTTAGTGAGCTTTGGTGGGTATACTGCGCATGTGCCTACAGCTTTTATAATCCCCAGTTTCTTGACATTGACATGCAAAGAATTATGAAAGCCAAACACACAGCAAATTTTAAAATGTTAATAGAAACAGGCTTTAATTAAGCCGTAACAGAACTGGTAGAGGATGTTCACTCTAACGCATCAGTGTCAGAAAGCCAGTTGCATGGAACAGGGGGAGAGATGTGCTCCTCCCAACGGGAGCGAGGCAAGCGCGCATGGACCTCCCTCGCTGATGAGCAGTGACGAGGAGTCCCACTGAAGCAAGCCTCTGAGAGAAACGCTGGAGCATGTTTCTCCTGAGCAGTCATGTCAGATTTGAGTTTCAAAGAATGAGTTTCCATTCAGGCAGTTCCACACAGGCTCTTTTCTCCCATCTCTGGGTCCTTTTGTTTTCAAAGGTCTCTTATTAGTTTCCTAAAACGGGAACAGCTTGCCCTTGATAACTGTAATGATTTATTTGGTAAGCAATTAAAATTGATTTCTTAAAGCTATAGCAGCTACCTCATTAGATAGAATGAATCACTGAATAAAAAATGCAAAGGCTCTGAGTATGAAATGCAAGTTAAATTTGATTTCAAGGAGAGGATTTAGGGGTTGAGGGAAGCAGGGCAGGATCATTGCCTGAAATTGTGTTGTCTCCATGTGAGACCCGTTACAAGAATGGACCATTCCCAACAGTTGTACTTAGAAACCCAGAACATCCTTTTCCCAAACAAGCAGCAAGCCTGAGGGCTTTTGTATCTCCAGCTTGTAGAACCAGATGCAAATGCAGGTATCCTGTGGCTTGCACACCTGCTGCTAAATATTTAAATGTGTTTGGAGATCACATAATTTCTCAGTGTTCTGTGAAGAGTTTCATAAATAGTTTTATTGTTTAAAGCACTTCTGTAATTTGAAAATCAGAGTTTTAATGGCCTGTACTTAGTCTCTTTTTTTAAAAAAATGTTAAATACAGCAATATTATTAGACCTGAAAGCAATGTTTTCTTTGACTTCAAACATCTATTTCCATATACAAGAAAGTATTATTTTTCAGTTGCTTTCTTCTTTTATTTCATGCATAAAAATAGGCTTCCTAAAAATTGAAATGTTCTTCCACACTTTGAAAGTTATGAGAGAAAGAAACCGTAAAGGTTTTTCTTTTCAAACAGGAAATTTTGCTATTTCATGTGATTTTCTTTTCAGTTTTGCTGGCACATAACTTTGAAATGTTCCCATACAGTTTTATATATATTCATAATAGCATGAAGCTAACAAATGAGGCATATTATCTAAGGCTTCTGGAGTGTTTCAATGCAGTGTTATTATGCCATGACCAAGGCAAGTTAACAAATTCCAAAATGAAAGGAAGATTTTCATAATGTATCTTTTAGGCATCTATATTCATGTTTAGGATCTCAAGTTAGCAATCACAGCTTTTCACAGCTGCTACAGACCTTTATTGGCAAAATTATGAAAACCAACCATTGACATTAGTATGTGTTGTATGTAGCCTGTTGATGGGAAAATCTTTATGTCACTGCAAGATGCGTTCTCACACAAAGACACATGTATAAGTGACACCTTAGCAGCTTATTTTTCAGATATGATTTAGAACATTGCTTTAAAATACTTAAGATGTTTTTCAGTTCCTCTATTAGTTTTGAAAGTGGGGAAGGTTACAGCATTTACCTATGCTGTTGTTTATTATTCCACAGACATAATAATTTCAGGTAATTTTCAAAAGGATTAAATGAAAGAAAAGGAGGACAAAATATACCAATAATAGTTGTATTTCTTAAAATTTTTATTTTTTAAAAAAATTACTAACAGCAAATTAAGCTAGTGACAGGAAAAAAAAAAAAAAAAAAGACTTTTTCTAGTTACGGCAAGTATGATTGACTGTTGTACTTCTATTTTTTCTCACCAGGATTACACTTTGACTATGTATTTTCAACAGTACTGGAGAGACAAGAGACTGGCATATGCTGGCATACCTCTCAACCTCACACTTGATAATCGAGTGGCAGATCAACTCTGGGTGCCTGACACTTACTTCTTAAATGACAAGAAATCATTTGTGCATGGCGTTACTGTGAAGAATCGAATGATTCGCCTTCATCCAGATGGAACGGTGCTTTATGGCCTCAGGTCTGTACTTTCATGATGAAGATTTCATAGCCATTGTTATGTATTGTTGATATTCGTTTCCTGGTACAAGGTTATTACAAACAGTGTGCAGCATATTATGTAACCTTCCCTGCAACTCTGAAAGATGCCCGTAGAAAATAAATGACACAGTCAATGTTTCTTAATTTTGCCAGAAGCATCTTCAGTCAGGTTTTATCTTATGTAGAGTCACCATATCTGGAAAGCCCAGTGGCTATAGGAAGCAAAAAGGCAAGCATTAATTGTAAACCTGAAAATTTTGTTCCAAATACAGGCAGTAAGATTGAATGTGGGCATATATGTTGCTTCTTGATGTGACTTCAGTCTATAAAGAAAAAGAAAACCACAAACAGCCCTGGCTAAATGGAGTCAGCCGCTGTTAGGACCATGACTCTGTGTACCTTCAGTGATTTTTTCAAACAGGGATCAACATGTTTTACATTTCAAACAGAGCTACAAAGTGGCCTTGTGCTGTCCTGTGCTATACCTGTTTTAGGATTGGCCTGTGTTTTCGTTGTTTTCGATCATAGCTTCTATGGTTAGGAATGTGGACAAATCCTTCCCTTAAGACATTTAATATAATACACAAGCAAAAAACTGACTAGAAAATTTGGTCCATCACCTCTTTAACTCCTGTTAGATATCATGTATGGGCTATAGTTGGATGAATCTTTCTAGACAAAATAAAAACTGACTCAACCTATTAAGAAGTTCTGAGGAAACAGGATGTTCAATAAATGTTCATAATTAACTTAAGCAAAAGGAGGCTTTCATGTTGCATACTTTATATTCAATATTGAACACTGCAGGTTTAGGATTCTTTCCACAAGTAGTTAAATATATATATATATAAAAAAAAAAAAGATGTAGGACGTTGTTGTTTCCTGTACTCTATCTAAAGAACCATCCCCAACAGCAATGTAATAGAAAAGTGATAGAGATTAGAACTCTTGTGATCATAATAATGAATAAAAGTCTCTCTGCCACACTCTAAAAATATTTGGAGTCATTCAGGTGAGGATTATCTGTCATAAAATACCATATTTGAATAAGTTATCTTCCTCTTCTGTAGAACAGAAATGTCCACAAGCAGATTTCATTTCACTTGATAGTACTCACTTGGCAGGAATTTCACCAGTAGCTCATGTATATCAACCTTATTTCCATTCCTTTTCCTCTGAAAATACTCAGTGTTCATGGTCAGATTTTGCTGTGTGTGAAGCAGCTAAGTTACTTAATGAAAAATTATTGTCTGAAATTAAATTTGGGCAAAATGTAGGGTACTGTGGTCAGAGGGAAGAAAATATCTAACCCTTAGCTCTTTTGATCTAAGGACTTGAGCTTAGTGTTGCTCTGCCACTAGTCTAAGTTCTTGTATTGTGGTATGGGAGCATCCTGGTGGCCTCAGTCTCAAGCTGCTGTCTGGAGACAGTGATTCATCCTGTGGGCTGAGACCAGAACCTGGAATTTTATGTGCCACAAAATGCAAGGTTGCTGAGAATAACAGGAAATTTAGAGGGTTGCAACCGATTATAGGATATCTATGGAGCAAAGCAGTTCCTCAAAAATATATAACAAAAGTGATCCACAAGCCACACTGGCTCTGTATTCTCTTCTGAACAATGAATTTATTGTGCTGCTGAAGTACATGACCTTCAGTTATCCAAGTTTCATCTGTGTTTAGAGAAATCATTTTGCGACTGCAGTAAAGTCCATGAAGATGGGGGACTGGAACCATAGCTTTTTGAAGTTCAACCCATTTCTGGGGATTTTTTTTCTCTGGTTATACTGACTTTGTCCTACCTTGTTCAGAACAATATGCAAACATAAGACTATACAACTGCTTTTTCCATAATAGACCAAAACAGAAATAATAGCACTATAGACTGACTGGAGATGAAAAGTAGTCTCTCCGACTTCTTGTGTACTTGCCATTCATAGACTTCTTGTTCTCAGGCAGTACAATGTTAAATGTTATAAACAGAGTGGAGGAATGTATTTATTTCAGCTGGAAGGACTCAAGTAGTTATCATCTATGTATAAAGCATGATCGATATTTGCAAGGTGAAAAGGTTAATTGTGATTGGTCAGACAATGCAACTGGACTTACTTCTGTTCTTTTTTGGATGAATGTATTTCCGAATGAAGATGAAAAGAGGATCAAATAGCCATCAGGACTGTGACCCAGTCCTGTAAAAAGTATTTATATTGCTTAGACTGACTTATATTGTAAATTTTGGGGGTACAGAGAACATTCTTCTGTCAGTAAAACGTTCTTCTCCCAGTGTATTGTGGATGGGGTCCCTGCACAATGTATCAGAATAATTGAAGGTGATCAGTCCAGTAATAACACAGCAGGGAAATATAAGAGAAGCTATATCCAGAGGACAGATAACTGGAATAGGGAACTCTAATCAATTTAAAATATTTCTTTTATTTATCGCTTTCATGCAAAATGTACGTGTATCTGTGCACAACTTTATCTTTCTCTGGCTTGTAATTGTTTCTCTGTCACTGCTGTGATGATGACTTCTTAAAACCTCATTGTCCCACTGTGTCAGGCAGCATCCCATCCCATAAAAAATAAAACTGTTCTTTCCTGGTAGCATGCACAAGCTTGAGCAATTAACATTTGCTTTTGGTGAACATTTGTGCAATTTAAATTTGGTTTCTTAAAAGTTCATTCAGAAGGGACCTCTGAGCACTCAATTTACTCTGCATAAATGTGGTAAATCTGTTTCTGTATATATCTAGCTGTATCTTTTTTGTTTGTTTGTTTATTTGTATGGTTTTTACTGGATATTTATGACATTAAAAACTTACACTTTGCTGTAGTGTAAAAAGGTACTCAAGCAAGAATGTGCAGTTTCTTGTATAGACCCAGAGCATCTCCCAGCAGGAAGCTGGAGATGGGTTGACCTGAAATATTCTCCTGTTATATAATACTTGGTACCTGAAAGCTAGTGGGACTTATATAAAGGTGTTCGGAGGGTGCCTAGAGTGCGCATCAGTGACAGATCATGCTATAGGTGTGTCTGGGAGGGACAAAGATCCAGAGTGTACCTTTCTCACTGTCTACTGGTAGGAACACAAATGAGAAAATACGCTGTTGTGTTCATACACCCGTCTCTCCCTGTGCAAATAAATTAGAATATTCTCTTGCAAAAGCGCCTTCTACAGCCATAGAACTTCTGTTGTCCTCTGAGATAGTCGTAATGGATGTTACAACTCCCTTCCCGTGAATTTTTTGTGAAGTTATCCACCTAAATAGTTTGTTAAGGATAAGCATTCTTTCCTTCATTTTCTTGGAGAATTGGTTAAGGCATACATAATGAAAACAGGTGTGGTTTGTTGGTTGCTTTTTTTAGCGTGTAAGAGTTGAGGAAAAGCATCTACGTCTCTTCCCTTGAAATTCTGCACCTGAATTTTAAACTGGTACACCAAATGTATATAAAAATGCATAGTATAAAAATGCAGGTTCATCAGTAATGAGATGGTTTGCAAATTCATCATTAATGTGCTAGATTGACTACAATGGAAATAAATTTTTTTTAAAAAAGGCAAAAATATATTGTTGGGGAAAATTTTAGAATTCAATATGGCACTTTGTTACAAAATCCCTTTTAATTTACTTTTGAAAACTAGAGAAATAAACTCAACTTTAAAACAACGGATTTTGCTGGACTTGAAACAGTTTTTCAACATTTCATTTTTTTCTCCATCTGCCACAGAACAGTAATTCACACAGCTCTGATAATTCTGACATCTGTAGCAGACTTTTATTGCTTCATATTTTCTGACATAAAGTCATATTCTTTAATTTCAGCAAAGATTTTCGTAGTGTTTGCATATGCAGATAGGTCGAGTCACAAAGGGACTTCTCGTGTAAGTGTAAGTCGCAGTGAGTTCTGCTGAAGTCAGTGTAGCTGCTGCTCAATGTTAAAGTATGGACTAGATTCTCAGTTACAATAAGGACGTTTTTCAGTGTCCTCACTTTTAAAACAATAACAACATAACAACATCAATTGAAAAAAAAAAAAAAAAAGGTAGGATTACTGGTTGTATAGTAATTCTATATGATGATGTTTGTGTTTCAGAATCACAACGACTGCAGCTTGTATGATGGACTTGAGAAGATACCCGCTAGATGAACAGAACTGTACTCTGGAAATAGAAAGCTGTATGTATATAAGAAGATGAATGTAATACCTAGTTCAGATGCGGGGTGGTTTTCCTTTTGTACTACTGTAGAATATTTACACTGGAGACTATAACCACTATATGAATCACATAATTATCACCCACTGGATTTTTTGTTTGCTTATTTGACCTTCTTTAAAACATAAAGTGTCATCCATTTCTACGTGGATGGATCTCTCCTAGGAAAACAGTTTTAGGACAGAATGAAGCTGTTATTTGTTCCAGCCTGAGTTAGCAGAGGCAGTGACTGGGTGCTTATCTTCAACACAGGAGAATGAATGTTTATATTTTAATCAGATTAAATTTAAAGAGGGCAAACACTATGATATCATCTTCTTTCAATGTGCTTTTTTATGCACAGATGGTCTTGCTGCAGGACCCCCTGGGCTCTCAGATCAGCCCCATTTGTGGTTTGTAGTTCTCTTCGATGCAAAACCAGATTTTCTTTTCCACCTAGCCATGTTCTAGGACTGCAATATTCAGATGTATATTTCTGCTTCAAGAGTTCCTGCTCCTTTTCTGCTACTGGCTGGAGATTGTGTGCTAGTACTCTATATTCAGCTGGAGTCCTCCACTGCAGAAGCTAATGGAAATGGTGTGACTCACACTCTTCAGTGTGAGTGGAAAAGAAACTATGTTTGTCTGTATTTATAGAATAATCCACATTTTTCTGATGATTATTGGTGTCAATATACACTTGGTATCGGTACTAGATGTGTTGAATGTCTTAAATCATACTAATCTATGATTTGGCAGATACCAGTCTGCAATCCCTGAAATTGGTAATGGGTGGCAATTTCTATCTTGTAGGGGCTGTTAATCCTAGCAGGAATTTTTGGGGGATGATACAAAAAAAAACAAACAAACAAAACCAAAACAACAGTATTTTGTCTCAAATTCCTGTGCAGACTGTAATGGAGCAGCTCTTCAGGACAGCTTCTAGCAGGCATACAGAACAAAAATTCATACACCACTCCAGCTGTTCTTATTCTTTTCATTGCCACAAATAACAAACCATGTATGCTGGCTTGAAGCTCATTCCAGTCCACTGTTGTTTCTCACTCACTCTCCTGCTTTGCCTGCAGATGGCTACACGACTGACGACATAGAGTTCTACTGGAGAGGGGGAGATAATGCAGTCACTGGTGTGGAAAGGATTGAGCTTCCTCAGTTCTCCATTGTGGAATACAGACTGGTGTCGAAGAATGTTGTCTTTGCCACAGGCAAGTATTGTCTAGTTGGTGTTTATTTTCTTTCTGTACGACAATTAATGTTTTATTAGTCATTATTATATATAGTCTTTGTCCTGTGTTCTGTGCATGGCTAAAGAGATAACTTGGTAAAGTCCAGAGGCAGGAGTCCATGAAGCAGTGTTTCTTGTTTTATTTTTCTTTTGTGTGTGTGTCATACTTAACCATACACCTAAATATATATAATCTAAATAAATATGAAGTCATTCATGTCTGAATCATCAGTTTAACTGATGTAACCTACAGGGTTACTGATCATACAGAAGTATGTTATGGCAAACTAGGTCAAAAAGGCACAATTTTTATGAGCACGTCCCTACAGCTTTCCTGTATATGTTTTGTTGTTGTACAGTGAATGTGATGCCTTTTATATCTTGATTTTCACTGATGGGTATATATCGTAGTGTATATATAACCAGTGCTATTGTGATCATTGTTAAGATTCTAAAATTAAATCCTTAGTTACAAGAGTTAGGGTTTTTTAAACCCGTAACTCTTATAACTTAGATGTTACTGGTAACTCATAACATTGGATGTCTCCGGAAGACAAAGTTCATCACTCATTTAGATGTTTAATGTTAGACACCAGCCTAGGAAAATATTGCTATGTGTGACAAGACCAAAGCAACACAGAAAGCCCTTAGCAAGTGTGGGACGACTATTGGGACCTCCAGATTTTCAGTCCTCTTCAGACCACAGAGGTGTTCTGTTCTCTCTGTCCCAGCGCACTCGAACAAATGCAGCACAGCTCTATCATGTTTGTAAGCATCACTTCACCCACTCTATGGACACAGCATCTGTTTCAAAGTACACAGAAACACGAGTTATATTTCAGAACAAAATGTAAATATTGCTGGGATTGAAATTAAAATGAGGGGTTTTGCCAACTGCTGCTGTTTTTGTGTATCACTGTGAAATGGGAGTTTTGTTTTTTTTAAGGAGAAACAGATACTCTAATCCTATATCCCTCCATTCTGCAGCCAGTGTCACCTTTGGCAGCTGTGGTTTATCTGCCCCTGCACAGGACTGGATATGCTTTTGTAGGATGACTCTTTTGGCCAACAATGACAATACAGAGAACTTTGTATTTGGGAAGTCCAAAGCCACCACCTTTTACTTCAGTGTCAAATATTTCCATAAAGACGTGATGCAGTAATTTGGAGATTGAAGAGGCTTGTTAAATTCAGGAAATCCAAAGAGGTGTGAGACAAATATGATAGAGAATGAAAACTAGGGGTAGAAATGTATATAAATGACCGAATATTCAGAATCATAACAGTTCCTTCCAATAAGTTTGTGAAGGAAAGAAAAAAAAAAAAAAACATGTTTCAGGGTTTAAGACAGCTTGATATTAGGGAACAGGATGAGACAGTTGTGAAGAACAGATTATCCCATGTTTTTTGTATTATTTTCTGAAGCATATAATTTTTGTCACCGATAAAGATACAATACTGCATCTACTATTGTTTTGGTTTAGGACATGATGAAAATGCTTCATTAATTATGAACTTTTCTGACAAATATTTCCATTGAAAGAAATCAGCACATTTGTTTCTCAAAAACTCATGCCTAATTATGATGCTAAATCTCAAACTTTCCAGTGAATCTGACAGATGAAGTCAGCACACTTCTTTAAAAATTTCTTCTCAAGACCCATATTCCTTATGTTCCTAATAATTAGACCCAGTCTGTACATTTTTGTGGAAAATAAGGCATGTTTTTTTTTGTCTTTGAGGTTATTAAGACCTCATGAGAAGACACTAGATTATTTCCACGCAATATCTCAGTATCAATATCTCAATCACATTATTTCCAAGATTTCAGTGCTAGTGTGATTTGATAGCGTAAAACTAAACAAGGCCTTTAGGGTCGTGCCCCAAACAGCTTTTTGGTGTAGTTATTTCTCCCATCCTCCATGAAGGAACAGTGCCATATAACCTTGTGTAACTTATGCAAATAGAATAATCTGTTCCCATAGTTACTACTAAGAAGCAAGAGTAAGAATGAGAAAAACCCCATAAATAATGACATAAACCTGTGAGGGGCTGCAAGAATATTGAAGGAACTGCAAGCATGTTGAAGTATGTCATTTGAGTTAAAAATAATCATATCAAATGGCAAAATAGGTCTGGAAAAAAAAAAAAAAAAAAAAAAAAAAAAAAGAAGTCAGCATAGACAAGTGCACAATACAACTATTCAAGTAGTTATTCTTATCCAAATTCAGACTGGGGAATACCTAGTTAGACCAGAGTTCTGTGTGTAGAAATCCAGAGGTTACTGTTGATCTCAGACTGCACATGAGCCAGTTACATCTTTTTTGGGGAAAAGAAAATACAACATCCTCCAAAGAATTGGACTTGTGTTGATAAGGTCTGAGTTGAGTATTTGTGGTCATGGGTAGGATTCTTCAAAAAAACTGGGGAGCAACAGAAGCCTAGGCAAAATTAGTAAGAATGACTGGAAGTCTAGAAAATGTAATCCATGACATTAAAAGAGATCTAGATATGGTTGTGTAGTTCAAAAAAAAGACAATACTTAATAAGAAATAAGTCTAGGACAAGGAATAACCTGTTCTCTTAAGAAGTAACCTGTTCTCCTTACCCATGATTAAAAGAAGAGAAAGTAGTATTTAAATTGCTGTGAAGAAGAAAAAATTGGTTTGACTGTCCTAAGCTGAAGGCCATATAGGCTACAATAAGACACCTCAAATGGCATTAGACACCTCTGGACAGGCAATTGAATCACATTCTTATAATCAGCTCACTGTAAGTCTAGCTCTCCATGGGTTATACTGAGAGTTTATGCACTATATGTGAGTAATTATCTACATGAAAATGCCTGAAATGTAATGCCTAATATGGGAGCTGAATCTGTGTCCTAAATATTTGTTATCCAGGAATGCTAAGAAACTGAACAGCAGTTAGGATATATAACACACCTCCTAAAAACTTCAAGATGCATGGCAGTCATAACCAGATTAACAACTTGTTGATAGGAGGAAGGTAGTCTTAAAAGATTTGAAAATTAATTATTTGGCAAATTCTAAAAGATCAATCTGTAAAGTACATTTCCAATTAGCTGAAGAACCTTCCCAGAAGAACAGATTAAAATAAGAATTCTGTAACTGACCAACTCTCTTATCTTGGTTCATACTTGCATAAAACAGCAAGAGACTAATTTAGCCTTGCAGCTAGATTTTTGCACTTGCTAGCGTTTAATGAAATTGAAACAGAAACAAGTAATTACTTTTTACCAAGTGCTCAAACATAGGAAGGAGGAATATTTTAAGCTCAGTTATTGATTATTTGTTTTCATGTCTTCATTTTCAATACTGTTGCTAGATTAAAATACTCCAGGCCAAATTCTGTTATTCCTCTAGTCTTTAAATTAGCCCATGGACATCAACATGTTATATGAGATGGGAGAAAAGGTAACAAATCTGGTCCCTGAGCAGCAACACTGTTCTTTAAGCAAAAAACAAATTTTGATGGAATGTTAGCAGCTACAATTTCCTGGTAATTAATCTCTAAATGTACTTAGCTTTAATTGACAAATCATTATAAAAGCATAATCAGGCAAGTAACAGTGTAATTGTTGAGTTCACCAAGAATTCTATTATTATTAAATAAATTACACAAGATGGTTCCGTCTTACATAAATAAAGATCAGGGCTTACAAATTTTATTCCATGCAGGTTAGGACCCATACTGTTCCCAGAGCTTTAGTCTTCCAGATGAGGAGGGGAGCTTCACAGTAATGTTCCTTCTTTCAATTCTTTTATTTTTTCTTAAACCCACAGATTCCTGTGGATTGTTTGCTGGAAGCAAGATAAGATAGCAGGGATTCCAGGCTGGAGGGAGGGGCAATAGGTCATCCATGAAAGCATTAAAGGAATACAGGTGAAAGTTACGCAAACTTCCTTAGTCTTGGGGAGGGCTACATAAAAGAGAACCCTGTTATCTGGAAATGAGGCTACCAGTTCATGTTTCAATTTCATCTTGAACTATACAAAGACCAAATTATTCTGAAATTTCCTGAGATCCAGACCTTCCAGTAAATTTCGAGCTTGGAAAATAACCACATAAAAAAAGGGATGATATTCTATATTTACTTTGATGAAACTGAACAAAATGTCAACTCCAGTAAGCAGCTGTGATGTTGCTAAGATTGTTGGTTAGACTACCCAGGAGCCGTAAACCCTCAGAACCTACCCTGAGACTTGGAGGGCTGGGATTCATTTTAGTCAGATTTAAGGTCAATATAATTAATTTCAGTGTCTGCATATGAATTAGGTGGCTAAGCTCCTGTTACAGTTGATGGGAAGCTAGTCAATGTGACTATACTCAGTGGATTCTGGAGACAAAATCAGTCCAATAGGCGCTTGTTTTAGGAGGTACTGGGATAATTCTTCACCTTTCATTTACTAGATCAACTAGATGAACTTACTCTCCTGTAAACGTAATTGAAGCTAAGACACCTAGCTAACATTTATGCAGCTCAAGTCAGTCGCTTTACCAACTGCAATTTGAGATGGCATAGGGCAGCCCTTGTAATCTCAGTCTGCGTGAGGGAGTGGAGGAGACGAAATGTTAGGGACTGACTGCAGCCCCCACTCTCCATTCCCCTGTGCTTCTCGGGGGGGAGGCGTAAGGTGGAAGTAGAAGAGGGTGGATGAGGGGAAGGTGATTTGATTTTGCTTTTAGTTACTCATTGTTCTGGCCTGCTGGTAATAGGCAACAAATGATATTAATCTCCCCATGCTGATTGTGTTTTGCCTGTAATGATAACTGCTGAGTGATCTCCCTGTCCTTACCTCAACCCTTGAGTCTTTTCCATTGTATTTTCTCCCCCTTCCTCTCTGGGAAGGGGGTTGATAGAGTGGTTGTGGTGGAGTTCAGCTGCCCAGCTGGGAAAAACCACCACAGGTTTCCATGCTGGAATACATTCTTTTGACTCTACCTATATTCATCTATTTGTGAAATTAGACATTTCATACAGGAAAAAGTAGTACTGATTTAAATATTCATAACAACTATATACACCTACCAGATATTTTATTTTTTGATGATAGTTCTTCTGAAATTGACAAAACAGTTAAGGGTAGCTGCCTAAAGTTGATACTCCCTGAATGCCTCTGCTACCTGGAAACTTTGTAGCATTTTTACTGTCATATGACTAAAAGTTTACCTGCCAGAAATATGATAAAGATAAATCTAGTTATCTTTACCTTCTTTTGTTTTCTCTCTCAAGAAATCCATCATTCATAGAACCACAGAATGGTTTGGGTTGGAAGGGACCTTAAAGACCATCTAATTCCAATCCCCCTGCCACAGCCAGGGATGCCTCCCGCCAGACCAGGTTGCCCAAAGCCTCATCCAACCTGGCCTTGAACACCTCCAGGGATGGGGCATCCACAGCTTCTCTGGGCAACCTGTTCCAGTGCCTCACCGTCCTCTGAATGAAGAATTTCTTTCTAATAGTCTTTCTAATCTAAATCTGACCTTTTTTAGTTTAAAGCCATTACCCCTTTGTCCTGTCACTACACTCCCAGTCAAAGAGTCCCTCCCCAGATTTCCTGTAGGCCATCTTTAAGCACTGGGAGTCCACCATAAGGTCTTGCCAGAGCCTTCTGTTTTCTGGACTAAATAACTCCAAATCTCTCAGCTGTGCTTGTAAAAAGGAGAGGTACTCCAGCTCTCTTATCATCCTCATGGCCCTCCTCTGAACCTGGTCCAACCAGGTCCAAGAGATCTTTCTTGTGCTGGGGACCCCAGAGATGAAGACAGTACCCCAGGTGGGGTCTTATGAGAGCAGAGTAGAGGGGGAGAATCACCTCCCTTGACACAGTGGCTATTCTTATGTGGTTTCTTATATAAGAATATCTAATCATATAATACTTATATTTTTATTTATTTCTAGATGTTATCTTTCACATCTTGCATCCATTTGCATCACAATGGGCAGGTTGTGCTCTGACACCAATAACTGTGCCTTTGTATGTACAGAAGTGTTTTTTGTCTTGTTGACCATAACTAGAGCTTTTAGACAAGCTATTAGAAGTATCATACCTACAATTAGTAATGGAACCACTGAAATCATGGAGCTGATGTTGTGTGAATGCGTGAATCTTTCTTGTACAACAGTACTCAGATTTAATCCTATTTGCATTTGGTGAAAAAAAGTCACTGTTGTTTCTTTTTTAGTATTTGAGCACTCTAAATATATTAAGTATATTAAGGTTGCCAATTTTGAAATACACTGGGTTGAAGTTAAAATATGTGTAAAAAAATAAAATAAAATAAAAACACCTGTCATTGATATGATCATTATTTCATCGTTTGCTCCAATTGAAACAGTATATGAATACTATGTATATAATGTATGTTTATACATATGCAATCTTCATTTTTTTGCTTAAAATATTTTAGAACAAAAATTCTGTTCAGCTCTAGTTGATTTTAGAGGCCTATGGATATGATCAGAAGTCTTTTCTTCACTTGGATTCATTACAATTATATTTTTGACTCCACAGGTAGCATGTTTCTTCTCATAGTTCAGATGTAATTAAGAATGCCATATCAAAAAGAATTCTTCTATGTAAATATGAAACTATGCACATTTAAGACTTGGAATTCTACTAATCCCTTCAATATAAATACTATATATAAAACTGTGTATTGGGATAAGCATTTTACATGGAGACCTAAGCATCTGTTTTTTAAAACTAACCAGTGCTTATCCATCTGTTCAATAATTTAGAATAACTTAATCTCTTTTATTCCCAAATAAAAATTACATGGATATCACTATATTCCCTGCAAGGTTTCTTTTAATACAAACCAGTAATACAGTGAACGCATTTTCCCTACTGTTCTGCAGATGTCATAGTACCCCATAAAATGTGCATGTTTTAGTTTCTACGGAAACTGAAGACAAGTATCTGCAAGTGTCTCTGCTTCAGTATAAATAATGCTGTTTTTCCTTTCCTTTTCCTAGGTGCCTATCCAAGACTCTCACTGAGCTTCAGGTTGAAGAGAAATATTGGATACTTTATTCTTCAAACCTACATGCCCTCCATACTGATTACCATTTTATCATGGGTGTCATTCTGGATCAATTATGATGCATCAGCAGCAAGAGTTGCCCTTGGTATGTGCTAACGAATGAGTGGGACATTAAAATGTCAGAATGAATGTAGCCTTTGGAGGTTGTTAAAGACTGCAGTGTGATGTCAGTGTTTTGATATTCCAAAATCATTTACGTCAAAATCATGTCATTCAGTATTGCCTCAAAAGTGATAAGTTTTCCCCGCATGCAAGAATGTAGCTACCACTAAGTCTCTCTGATATGAGCTGCTCATATGGGTCTCAGCCTTGTTTTCTTCAAATTTAATGTTGTTGTTGCCATTAATTTCATCAAGGGGTCATACTCTAAGGGCTTCAGCGTAGGCTTTTAATTCAGGCCAGTGTGGGAAGACAAGTGTGGCTCCAAGCCTCCACCTGCGGTCTTGGCTGTTTTAACTGACAGCGGCAGGAAGAGACCTCAAGAATCATGTGCTAGTTCAGAGCACAGGGACATGTCAGCTGTGGACCATGATATCCCAAGGACCGTGACATCCCTCAGAATGCACAGCACGCTACATGCATTTTTATGACAACTTATAGTGCCGTTTACTTCATGGCAGAAAAACATGGATTATAGCACATGGTGGTGATCCTAGTCAAAGACCTTTTCAGATCAAAGTATCCTTTAGACAGAGGAGGGTAGCTTCAAAATATCACACAGGAAGTATTTCATCTGTTACAGAATCATACTCATGGGTATCTATAGACCAGAAAGTTTAATGGATCCATAAATAATCTTTATGGCTACTCCTGCACTTCATCTCACCTCAAATCTTGTCTTCAGTCCTGTTCTTTCTACTAGCACATGCCTTCTTGCTCAAAACTTGACATTTAGCCTATGCTGTATAACATTTGCTACACTCTCTTCTCTTAAAACAGGAGCCTATTCCTTAGCTCCCTTATTTTTCTGATATGTACCACAGCAAACCAATACTCCAAGACATGCCTGTATGATTCTGCATCTCTGTACCACTTACCTACCAAGATCAAAGGAGGGTAGCTACAGCTGTACCGGTGTGCAGTATCACATAATATCCTAGCATCTGAACTTGTGTGACTGAAAATATTGTATACTGGTTGCTGTTACTCTACAGATACAGTAATGCTACAGATGCTGTGGATTAACTAGTGCATATGAGTGTAGTATGCATGACACTATCTGTCATTACCACTCAGCAGCCAGTGCATGTTCAGCAAGTTGCAAAGAAGTAGTAACTTCCCAGGAGGTGGTACATAGAGTCCAAACAGCTCTGATACATTCATAAATGAACTATTGATACCACAGACCCACCATGGAGAAATTATAACCAAATGAGGACAACACTTCAAACACATCAATCAGCATCTAGATTTTAAATGCCAGCCAGGACTGCAATGAATAAACGGTTAGACAGAAGTTACCAAACCCAATAACATTGCATATCTTCTTGTAGTGGGCTTACGCATTTTTTTTTCTGTGTTTAGGGGACAGGACTGCCTCATGTGACCTATTTCTGTGTAGCACAAGGGGTCCTGATTTGTCAAGTACCATACTATGATAACACAAATATTTGAACGAAAGTCAGATAATACATTCAAAGCAAGCTCAAGAGCCCAGATGTTCTATTTCCAATTGATAGAAAGTCCTTTTGAGAGAATGACAATCCGTACAAAAGGTTTTTTCTGAGAACACAATTAGTGCCTTGGTGATTGCCTTTTATCATCTGGTATTTGTATAATAAAGTTCAGTACCGTGGGCCTAATCCTGTGTTCCTTTGTGTAGCCACTCTTATGAACCTGAAACTGATAAGAAATTATATTAGAGTTTAAAGGCAGTGTCGCATCTCTGGACTTAGGTAACTAGCCCTAAAAAGCCTGTTACAGAGGAGAAAAATGCCAGCTTACCGAGGTCTTTGTTAGAGGAAGGATTCCCTGTGCAATCCTTATAGACATGGTGACAAGATTTTACTCAGCCTCTGCAGGAAGTCTATATTCTCTGAAAGAGCCTGATTATAGTTCATCCACTTCCATGTTTTTCTCCAGTCCCTGGTCTCTCGCTGCATGCTCTGCCTGTGCTACAGCCTGTATTGAACCAAGAAGTTCCCTCAACCAAGAGGGTGAAGACTAAACTTGGAGTTCTCTCTTTGCAAAGGCTGTAATCACAAGATTATCCCATTTTGATATGATAGGTGAGTGTCAGCTGATGCCCTTCCAGCTGTGCTTAAAAACACATTATTGACCTTCAGAAGAGAGATTTTGGTCCTACATGAGCATGGTATTTACCTTCAGGGTGCCAGGGCCTCCCAGGGGATGTATTTCCTTTAGGTTAGTGGTGGCCACCTTTCTATTCAGTGTGCTTAATCTTCTGGATTACAGCCTGTGAACAGACATCAGAACTGGGGGCATTATAACCCCACCTAGGTTGATGAATCCTTGTTGAACTAGGCTTTGGTAAGCATCTGTGGGGTGCTAGTGAGATGCCAAGGGTGTATTAAAAGATAATTTTGTGAAATTTCTCATACAAGATTCAGATTTATTTTAGGCGATTTTCAGAATTCCTTATAGGAAGCAGGTAGTCCTACAAGGAGCAGATAATCCCATGGTCTGCAAATATGTGATAGTGTAATGTCCTCCAGCCCTCTCTTCCTTGTTCATGTTCTGGCAATGACATTTTCTACAGACCTTTTCAAAATTTCTTTAAAAATAATTCTAATGTGTCAATTATTTTCCTCATTTTACTGCAGGGTTGAGTGAGCTACACACAAAGCATTTTTTAAATATGCTTGTGCTGTGTTCTCCATTGCATTTCAAGTTGTGAAACACCTGACATCAACACACACTTGTTTCATAGTTTAGAGGAAAAGCACTGAAAACTGCATGACACTGACCTACTAAATGTACAAAATATCTGCTGTGGAACCTCATAGGCTAGTTCTGTAGTTCCCTGGAGTGGCACTGCTTACACCAACAGCTTGATTTTGAGTTATATTGTCTCTATTTATGTCTCTTCTGGTAAAAGAAACTGTGTTTTATAATATGCAGGCTTTTTTTTTGTTGTTGTTCTTTATTTTTGTTCTGCCAGCATTCTATTGACTACCTATAAACTGATGGTATAATTATGAAATCAGAAAAAAAATTGTAAAGGAAGGGGACCTATTAGGATGGTTTGCCTCTTTTACCAGTGTAAACTTGTTACACATATCAGTGTTTTCAGCCTTCTGTGATCTGTGATTCCCATAAAATTTCCAGCAGAGATACAAACCCTGCAATTTACTGTGAACTCACTAACAATAAATTTGCTTTTCTTACCAGGTTTTCAAAACAATGCTTTGTAATTTATTTTCAGGTGTTATGTCTGTCCTCGGGTAAATAAATGAGGGTTTGACATATCTAATATATCTAATTGGTACTTTATTAATGTCTAGCAGATTGCTATAAAAATGCAGCTCTTCCTTCTTGGCTTTTTTTTTTTTTTTTTTTCCCTGAAATATGCACACTTGTCTGCCTCTCACTACTCATCTCACTTCTGTCTAGCTATGTGAAAATTAGACTAAACTAGTAATCTCAATGTCTAGTCATCTCAAACTAGTCATCTCATCTAAACTAGTCATCTCAAATCCCTCTTCATGAACTGGCTACATTGTCTTATCCTGAAATAGGTGTCTCAAACAGATGGGATGAACTGCTCTAGAAAGCTGCCTTTCTCTCTCCATCTACTACAAGGGGCTCTACAGGGCTAACTTCAACCAGCCGTTTAACTCTTAGAATTTTAGAACTGGATGATAAATTTCACAGTCTATAGAGTTGCTCTACCTTAACGTGTTCACATGGTTTTATCAATCCAAGTCCCTAATTAATTTCATTACTGTTTTTAATAAAATGACCTCTGTGGTGTTGATGGCTGTGCAGTGCTGGAAGAGCTCATATTTAATGCTTTGCAGAAAATTTGCCTTCCTCTCGCAGGTTGATTTGGTCTTCATGGAAGAGATCCTCAGTACAGCTACACTGGCTTCTCTGAAGCAACGTTAATTCACTGTGGTGGTGACATGCACTCTTGTTAGCTATTCCCCCTGGTTGTATGAAGGAAATATTTTAACAGAATAATAATGCATCAAGCTTTAATTTTGCTTTCAGTTGCAGTGATGTCACCTGAGAGACTTCTTTCACATTTTTTTAAGCTTCTTCACACTAACAAGGGAAACTTGCCAAAGAGGAAAATAAAATTGAAGCATGATCCGCTTAGGTTTGTAAGATGTGTGCTCTTTTATTTCTTTGTCTAGGAATTACAACTGTGCTGACTATGACAACAATCAACACTCATCTGCGAGAGACTTTGCCTAAAATTCCCTATGTTAAAGCCATTGACATGTATCTTATGGGCTGCTTTGTATTTGTCTTCTTGGCCTTACTTGAATACGCCTTTGTCAACTACATTTTCTTTGGAAAAGGCCCTCAAAGGCAGAAGAAACTCGCGGAAAAAACAGCAAAGGCAAACAACGATCGCTCAAAGTTTGAAGGCAGCCGGGTAGGATTCTTTTATCTCTATATAGCCTCTTATTTATTTTATTGCAAAAACTAACAGTATGAAATTAACAAACAAATTGTGTAAAAAATCTCCTTTTTGTGGGCAAACTTCGGCATTTTCATATTCAAGGACCTGCATAGAAGAATATATTTAGATATGTAGAAATCTAAGAGAGTGTGATCTGTTTGACAAGAAACGGTAAGAAAAAGAAAACAATTCTAGCACAGCTAGTTTGAAAATAAAGGCTAAGCTCTACAAAGGAATTTATTTTCTTAAATCAAATGTAATTTAATTTGTTTAAATACCTACACAAGGGAATCCAGGATCTGAGCATACTTTTTCTCACTTCCCTTCCAGCAGACACATTTAGAATGGGAGAGAGCAGATAAAGGATTAGTCCTGCCATGCTAATTAATTGGCCAACGTAGCAGTACCGCTGTGTGCGGCATTGACATCTGCTGCTGTTGAAGTCCAGCAGAAAATTATGAGTCCTACAGAAAATTTCAGATGTGTTTTCTGAAGCACAGTATTGGTATGGTCAGTGCTGATTACACTCCATCCTATTTCCTTGCCTTGAGTATTATTTTGTGCATTGAATACCATTTTTTCTCCCTTGAAAGAAAAATTCAAGGTATTCAACAATATGTGATATCAGTGAGCCATGTCAATTCCAGTAGAACATATTTTCTGGCTAAAATGTTCCCAATGAGGATTTTTCAGTTGGTTCTGTTGAGTAAGACTGTTTTTTCTATCAGCTATACATTAGAGGAGTTCACAGAGACAAAACTACTACCTGTTTATTAAATACCAGTATCATAAAAGTAATTTCAAGCTGCATTTTATGATTCTAATGATTTTGTCTGCTATGACAGATGTAATACAGAACTCCACCTAATTAGCAACACTCATATCTGTGAAATATTTTTTGAAGCAATCAATTCATTTTTGTCCACTCTATTATGAAACCAAGATCTCATCACAGTTGGCAGCACTGCTTAGGAGTAAGCTAGCAGGAAGAATGAATTCCGTTTCCTGGAAAAATAAATAGTTATAATATTAAAAAAGCAAATGGAAATAATAATAATAAAAAAGAGTATCACACTGAAAGCAATAGAGATTTTAGCTGCAAGCAGGTAACGCAGATGTATGTACTAAGGTTCAGATCTCCCAAGGAAAACCATCTGGCAGATCTCATCCATTTAAATGATTTATATAATTTGCTACACACCCAATACGACCCCATGCCTGATTGTGCTTCTACATTGAGATCAATTGGTCTACATTGTCAAAAGAAGTGTAGTACCTTAACTACATATACAATAAAAGGTGATTTTCTTATACCCAGATCATGTCATTTTTATACTACTCTGATCATACCATGTATCAGCCATTTTATCCCACTTCTGACTTATGACCTTTTCTTTTCTTTATGGACCATCCTAAGCAAATACTGTGTGCTGTTCTGGCCTTTTTTGCTGATTTAATATTGACCACGTATGAACTGAACTTAAGATATGAGCAGCGCACCAGAGCTGAAAGAACATGCTGCTTTGTCCCTTGGAATCCCAGATGTGAAAGGGAACTCTGTATGCTCCATAAAATGCACCTACTTATACTGACTGTGAATATTTGCTATTTAAATACATTTAAGATAAATAATGAAGTATGGTCCCATTCCAGGCTTCAGCTGGTGAAGTCAACAGAGCTTCATTACAGTCACCGATACTACAGAAAAGTACTGCCAGTGTATGACCAGAACAGGCATTAGGTAGACCAGAAATGTTCCTTTGAAACAAAGATTAGATAGAAAATGCAGATTCGGTGGGGGTAGGATGTCTACTCTTAATTTCTCATGTGGTAAACACTTTCAAATCCAAGGTAGAGAGTATTGCTCAAAGCAGGTCAGAGGTCCCATTGCTTTCAGGATGAGCAGCTCAATGAAAATCCATCTAAACCACTTTGGACAAAGGTTACCAGAGCTTTCCGAGACCATTGCCCTGGAGGAGGAACACAGCTTCCACAGTTCTGAATCATGCCTACTGTATGCTGTGCCTTACAGGCATCCATGGTTGTAGCGGGACAGGTGGTCATGACGGAGTTTTTAACGCATCTGCCAAGGAAGGCAGTATCTGAAAGCTCTGCTGGTTTGGCTTGGACGTCTTCAAGGGGTGGTAAAGAGGCACCAAACCTCTTCTTCAATGAGTCTTGAAGGTTGTTGACTCTGATGGAAATAATGGCTGCTTAGCACGTGCTTGTTTCTTCCTTTAGAGCTGGGACTTGGGCTGGATGTCCTGGGAGAGGCTCACAGATGGAAGGCATAGTGCACACACAGTAAGGGAGGCTGAGTCTCACTTGTGTAAGTTAAATGAAGTTATTGTTTTCATCATTTCAGTGAGGTTTCAGGCTTTTCATTCAGAAAGGCAAGGTTTCTATTACAGGGAAATATTTCAAATCTCACATGATTTAGGGCTGACATACATTTTTAAAGGAAGGGAGAGTGTCTAAAAACTGGCAACCCCTTTTGCAGCTCTTCTATTTGGTGACTGTCAAAATGTGTGTGGTGGAAAAAAGGTTGAAAAGGTTTCTGGTATAAAACTGGAAAAGCATTACTTCTAATTTGTCTCTAAGACTACCACTTTGGGTTTATCTTTTGTTTCTGTTTTGTCTTAGTAATTGAATTTGTTTGTATACGATACTAGTGCTGTATACCGTGCCGATACTGGTGCTGTAGACATGCCTCTCCAACATCAAGCTTTCAGGCTCTGTCCTCTGAGCTATTCCTGATGTGCTGTCACTGAGGCTTGCTGCGCTGAGGAGGGCTCTACCAGCTGCTGCTGAGCTGCTTGTTGGCTTCCCTGCTCCCATCACAGCTTTCTGGCCAGCTCTGCCCATGTGTGAAAGCCAACGAGCCCAAGAGCTGCAGGGGTAAGGGAAGGAAGAGCCGGTGTAGCATGCAGACGGCACAGCCAGTGTCATCTCTTGCATTGCAGAGGTGACAAAGAAAAGCAATGGGGAAAGGAAAACTCTGCCCTATTTTCTCCCATGTAGCACTGCTGAAGGTAGTGCGGTGAGGGAGGCATGCCTGAGTAGACCGTATCTCTGGAAACGGTTTCCAAAGAGTCAGAGCTGGTGCTGAGATGAAACCTGAGAGAGCCTTTATGCATGACTCATGTATGGATCAGCAATTGACAACAAAGATTTTCACACATAGCTGTGTCTTCTTTTACTGCTTTTGCATCATATTTTATTTCTGATAACACTTTAAATAGCATTCCTCTCTGCAGTCTTCCAGCTTATCCCAGTAAACCATAGCTACTGGAGACAAGCACAGGATACTCCTTTTTTGAATAAAACAATTTTTGCACACATACCAGTTTAGGATTGAAAACTTCCTTGAAAACCTCAATAAATTGGTTTATATATATAAAGACAAGCTCTAGGGCAAAGAAAGAATGGGGCCTTGATTTTTCATAAAATATTTTTCCTGCCTATGGTATCAGTGCCTAAATTAAACTCCTTTCTTTGTAGAAGAACTGACAGAGAAGAATAGGTGGCCTGCAAAAATGTTTTCCTTTGAAAATTGATCACGACTGCTATGGATCAATTCTATTTCTCCTGTTTCTGTTGGTAGTTTCAGGCTTCATTTGTAGCTCTCTGTGCACTTTCAGTTTTGCTGCATAAATTGTTTGTTTTAAATAAGGCTCAGATACAGCCTAATTTACAACTAAATCAGCATGAGAGAGCTCTAAGGCAATCCTGTTCTCACTTGTTGTTCCCTCTTGTGATTGAGGCTACTGGCATAATCAGCTGGTGAGCATGTGTTTTGGGCATTGCTCCGTCTGGGCCAATCCACCGAGGTTATGATTTGTTACAGTCCCCTGCTAAAAATACTTCTCGTAGTTCATGCTGTGGCAATTTATGTTTTCAGTTTGGTGGGACCAAAAGTTCAGCCCCAGGGCATCAATCAGGAGGGTAGCTATCACACAAGCTCATTCAGGCTTCAACCCCCTGTGGCTCTCAGGCACGCAGGAAGAGCTTCCTTTGAACAAAAATAATACCCAACCCTTTATAAAAAGGTCCTTCTACTCAAGGCAGTTGCTGCCTGGGTTTTTAGCTCTGGAGGTTCCCAGGTCAGACCCTCACTGTCGGCCAAGGCAGCGGCTTCCCACCAGGCACTGCTGGGAACAGAGGCTCAGGCCACTTACATCTACTCAGGGCTTTTAAAGCACTGATAATCGTAGCAACCACTCTCACAAGTGGGATTTTCTTCTGAGAATGAGTATCTTGGCTGCTCTGGTAGAATTATCACTCTGTTTAAATTGGGAAATATGAGAATAGCAAAGCTGGCAGCGTTCTCCTGTGCATCTTCAGCTTTCCTGGATACTTTTTTTGGTACTGTTTTGAATAGTGGGATATTTCTGAAACATGAGTGTGATGACTAGGTGCCAAGTTTTGAAAAATATCTTTCAAGGGTGATGAATACAATTCCTGTGGGAAGAGCGCTAGTTCTCTAGCGTTTGTGATGGGAACATACACTGTGCACCAGGGGGATCGTGTGTGTACTAATTTAGCTCAAATACATCAAGGTTAGTTGTCAAACTCCATTCTTACTTGGTGGTCAGCAATATTAGGATGCAACTTCCAAATTTTTCTTATTCTTCATTCTATCCTTTATTTTCAAGACCTTTCCATCTTCCCAGTTCTGCCAGCTACCCTGGGTTTATCTACTCAGTTGATAGCAACATAATACTCATTTTTGTGTGTGTGTGTGTTTCTGTGTTTATGTGCTTATTAATTAATATAAGCAATTTTATTAAAGTGGTAGTGAGAGAAGTAGCAACTTTTAGATGCAGTGAGAATGCTCAACAATATCATTTTTGTTCTGCTTGCAGTTTTAAATAATTAATATTTATTATTTAAAAAATCTGAGGCATAATATGGTCAATTAATTTTGCTTGAAGCACTGATAACACTTAGGGCCCAGTCTCTTGTTGCCCTACGTGTTGGAAAGCCATTTACACATAAGTAAAGAAGATGGAAGCTGCTACCACGTCGTGTACCCCTTGCACAGCCATGCACGCTTGCACCAGGGCACACCAGGTGACAATCAGGTGGCTTGAGTCTAGATTAGGATTTTTACCAAAAGTAATTTTCACTTTATAATTTTAAGAGGAGATCTATTTCATGGAGTAATATACTTGAATAGTAATTTTGATATAAAGTAGTGCAAGACTAACTACAGAGACAGCTTTTCTTGCTGTTATTTAAGCCTGCTATTTGCATTTATATTGCTGCAGATGATGGAAAATGTTTACGTGGTATTTAAAAAATTGGGATTGATGAACTCCTAAACAGCAGCAGTGGGGTTCAAGCAAAATGCTTTCTCTTTTTATTTTTTGTGTAGTAGAATGAAAGATTTCTAAGGAAGAAGAAATTTCATTGTAAAGTACTCCTTAAAATTTATGGAATATTAAACAGAGAACTAAATGAACCTGAAGTAATTCAGACACTATCTAATAGTAAATCAAGCCTTATGGTAGCTTTCTGGCCCTAGTTAAGTGTTTTCAAACTGCATTAAAGCTGAAGTTTTCCAAGAATCTTGAAAGGTATTCAATAGCAGCTCTTTTCTTTCCTGTCTTTAAAAATATAATACTTAACATCTAAACAAGCCAGTGTGGTGTTTTTTAGCAATAAGAAGCGTTAGCATACATTGCTGTAACTTTGTTGAGAGCTTTGGTGGTTTATCCAAAACTTCAGAAGGAATCAATACAATTTGTGAGAACTGGTCTCAAGAATATCTGTGGACCAGAAGCCTGATTTCAGCTTCTGTAGATCTCCTCTCTCCATCTGCTCCTTCCTTGTATTTGGCATGCTAGTCCCTCAGTCTAGTAACAAAGAGATGCATTTCAAAACCGTGTTTCCAAATATGTTTCATTGGACATTTGCAGAATATATATGCTGTCATGCAATTTCATTGGACATAACGGTATGTTATGGCATTTACCACTTCCTTGACCACCTTTCTGGTTTGATTTACAGATGCAGTGACCAGCCATGAAAGGCGGCAGTATCACTGAAAGATCAGAGGTAGAAACTACATTAGGGTGGCATGTCAGGTTGGCAGATAAGGTGAAGCAGGCTTTGCAGTGTGATGAAATAAGTGGAATCAAATTAATCCTTTCTCTGGGTAGGAGAAACCTGAATATACACCCTCCAGAGTACAAGCTTTCAACTGACACCTCACTTACAGAAATTCAGGTCTCAGTGGAAGGATGAAGTATCCAGGGACAGGCTAATGTCTTTATGTATGTAGGTGGCAGACAGAATCAGGAGAAATCAGCAGGCACTGAGGAAAAAAGCAGCTGATATCTGTGGTGGTTGAAGGGAAGGGAGCAGAGACCTGCAAAGAGAAGGCTGTACTACCAGAGTGGAGCCCAGTAAAACAGTCTCTTCTGGGGCATTTTGTGTAAATTGAAGGAACTTGATGTAACATTTCTTAAAGCCTGGGAGGAGGTGGGAAAGGAGATGGCGTGATGAGTAGGGGCCTGAATGAGAGATTAAGTTTTAATCTTCATCAGGAAGTTACAGATTGTAGAGATATTATACACAATGCTATTACAAATCCTGATCTGAATTTGTACTGATTGCGGGAGGAACAAAAAAGAGCAAACTGAAGCAGTTATTTCCAGAGACCACTCTAAGCATTGATGGTGTCCACAGTTGTATTTTACAGCTGTGTGTATTCCCTAGTTGCAGATCCTGCTCAACAGCATGAACTAATTTCTACAAACCTCAAGCCCATATTTTTGTACTCAGTGGGTTTCTGCCATGGGAAAAATAAATTCTTAATCACCACTGAGGCTTCTCCACCCCATTGTTTTGTTTCACATTGTTTATTTTTATTTATAGGCACTCATCAGCATAACGTACCATTGCCTACAGCAGCAGGATTTGTTGGATACCTTAGTTGTGTTTTTTTTTGTTGTTGTTTTGTTTTGTTTTCTACTTGCTTGTATGTGCATTATGTGTTCATTTTTCCATTTTCAAGAAGCCTGGCAAAGCATTACTGGTATACATTATTTTTTATTTTTCACAGAGAAAAGATAAGCTGTAGCATCTATAGTTGATGGAGGAAATATACATTTTACTTAATTTTAACAGGATTGAAAATATCTAAGTGCACATGGACAGACACTTAACAACATATACTTTTAATGCCTCACACAAAGCTTGGAAAAGAGCTGGTATCAGATGAATGTATGAACATCAAAAGGCCATGACAATAGCATGTTTTCTCAACCACTTTTATACTGATGCTTCTAGGATGAGATGTTCAGATGTGGCACTGTTAACCCAGATCATGTAGCAGGTTAGAATAAGGTATTAATGAGCAAAATCTCAGGCTGAATTCTGGGTGAATAAATTGTGTAAACAGAACTGGAAATTAGCCTGGCCATGTTTTGCAATCTATTTCTGTCTGACTCAGAGGGGAACTGGGTTCACTGGAACAGAGTCAAACAAACATTAACTAGTTGAAAATACCCAGCACAGAGCATTTATTTCATATCGAGCGGTCAGTTTTCTTTCCCAAAAGCTGGTGGGAAATCAGAGCTGCACCAGCTTTGTTCTCACCAGCATGCAGGGTACGGGGCACAAACAGATGTGGTGCCCCACCACTGAGGCTACCAAGTACTGACTGAGATGGCATTACGTGGGACTTCCTATCTGTGCCACTCCAGGGAACTGGAAGCTTTTGGGGAAAGAAGGAGCTGTACCCAACTCTGTGCTGCTGTTCTTCTGTTGCTAGAGGAGGGGATCAAGAAATCTAGCCCAAAGCTTGTTAAGGGCTCTATAGGCTCAGAACCGTCCTCGTATTTACTGCAAATGGCATCGCATTGCTCACCCGTGCTCAACATTGTGCTCACCTGTTAGGTCTGTGGCTGGAGGGAGGAGTGCCACCTGCTTCCTCAATTTAAGTGTTCTTCCTTGCCCAGGTTCACCATTCTTTAAGATCACTTATCCGAGTGGAAAAGCCCCACAGTTGTCCATTGCCATGATTTCAAAACAGGGCAAATAACTTTGGAAGGAAAAGTTTAAGAGAAAAGCTTTAAATAATCTCCCTGGTTCCAACATACAGAGAGTTCATCAGGCCAGCACTATACTTGTGATTTTGTCAAACTTCACCTGCACTTTGTTTTTCTGTTTTTAAAACCTGAATAGAAAAAGAGCTTGTCCTGTTTAATTTAATTTCCTGCTGTAGCAGAGAGAAGTTGCATCCCATACCCTCTCTCCCTACTGCACTGAATTACTCCATCTTTTAATCTTTTAAAACACAGCTGGTTTAGATAGAGAGCAAAATGATTGCTTTTGCCAAATACGGTTTTATACTAGATTTTGGTAGTATGATTACCCTGTTTGTAACAGTATCTAAGTACTTGCCTCAATTTAAGCAGCTGAGTATTCTTTTTTTTTTTTTTTTTTTTTTTTTTAAGATTACCACATGCTTAAAATGAATACTTCCTTTCTTAAAAGACATATGGTTTTGGAGATTAAAATACGCCCACATTTTGCTGATATATGTCAAATCTTTTGAAACAATGTGTATTTCTATTTTTGCCCCCCAGGTGGACACCCATGGAAATATTCTGCTGACATCGCTCGAAATTCACAATGAGGTGGCAAGCAACGAGATCACAACCAGCGTCACGGATGCCAGAAATTCAACGATATCCTTTGACAACTCAGGAATCCAGTACAGAAAACAAAGTTCACATCGTGAAAGCTTTGGAAGGCGTTCGTCAGAAAGAACAGGCTCCCACAGCAAGAGGAGCCATTTACGAAGAAGGTCTTCACAACTGAAAATAAAAATCCCTGATCTAACAGATGTGAATGCCATTGACAGATGGTCAAGAATGGTGTTTCCATTCACATTTTCTCTTTTCAACTTAATTTACTGGCTATACTATGTTAACTGAGTGACTGAACTTTTTTAAAGGACTTCAGTTATAACAAGTGAAGTACTACTTGCCTGCAGAGTTTATATATATTTATATATAAATATATATATATATGAACTTTTACTATGTAGAGAATACTCATGTATGTGTGAATACATACAGCAAAGAACTGTGTGTGTGTATAAGCACACACTGAAAAGCAAAGGTATATGTATGCACACATACGTGTACATGCTCATTCTGAGGTTATGGACAATGTAACATAGAATGCACTTCGAGGAACTTTTTAAATTGAAAGGCAGGTGTCGTCAAAAACAAGCCTTGAGAAAGTAAGTGTTGTATATTATCACTACAGAACTTTGATTGTCATAGAAATTTTCAAGCAGCTGTAATGGTGTATAAAGTCAGTATTTAGTAACATTGTTTGTAAATGTTGCCATACACACTAATCATAAAGCGATAGAGTTACACCGGTAAGTTTAAAATAAGTCGTTTATATTGCAGAACCATCAAGAACAATTTCATCAAGCCAAATTTATTTTTCTTTGCTAAAATATCTTCGTTTTATATGTCATAATACATTTTCCAGCCCTGAAAAGCATCGTTTTTAATGATCTCTTGCTTTCTCTTCTGCAGTAAGCAGGTTGATCATAGGAGTGTTGCTGTAGGTCTTTGGAGACACATACATGTTCATAATATTTCAAACAGGCATTTTAAGTGTCCATCAACAGTGAAAAGAATCTTTTGTAAGTACTGTAAATGTACAGCACATTTTCCTTCCCTTGGACTGGTTCCAGCTGCCATGTCATTTTGAAAGAAAACAGCACATTTTTAGTGTAATTTAGCTGAGAATTCATCTACTGTCAATGTGTTCTACATCTGCTATAGATTTAAAGATTGTTATTCCAGTGAAAGCATAGAAGATGTCTCAGGTTATTTGCTACTTCAACATGAAACCACCTAGCTGTAGCATTTTTTAAATATGCATTCACATTATTTAACATTTCTTATAACATTGTATGTTAATGTAAAATATATTTGCATAATATGCATATACGTATATTTTCTCAATGTTTTTCTTTCCTGTGCTTGCTATCGTGATCGCATGCTATATCATATTTTTGTTTCTGTGATGTTACAACTTTTATTCTCTAGAATTGAACAAATAGCACTTCTGATACTTTGATTCAGTAATGGAGCATTTTCATATTTTATTTATATACTTAAAGTATATACATGTACACTTGTAAAGCTAGTGTGCTGCAGTCACAGATCACAAGATAGCAAACAGTATTTTTTTTTCAGCGTTAATTATGTTCAAGCACATCTATCACATCATGCAAATGTGACCACTCTGGTTTTCATTCAGGTTCATTCCCTTACCAGGGTTCCAAGTTTTTTCAGTCTAGTAGGTTGTAGTTGTCAAGGTATGCCGATTTCAGATCTGTAAACTTAATTTGTTATTTATCAAAGCAACCTTTCTAAAGAAAAGAAGATATATTTTTTGTAAGCAGTGTTTCTATCATGTGCATTCACAAATACCAACAGGTACAGTAGCATAAGTAGATTTAAATCAAGAATTCAGGCACGGCCCTGTCAGTTCTCCGCAGGTAGGATTCCTGGGGAAATCAATGGAAAGTTGTGGCAGACAGAGCATTTTGAATGCTAGCTAGAGACATCTACAGGAGAAAAATGTGTAGATATTCATCTACTAAAAAATAAAAGGGGGGCGGAGAGGGTATGATACTGAAAAGTGTCATCAATTACAGAGCCATTACTTGGCTCTGTAATGACCTGTGTTCTCACCAGTACTTGATGTATCTGCGAGGAGAGCTATGATACTTGTGCTGTTGCCCTGTACAGCCCATTGCTGTTTCCACCCCTGATTCTTTGCAGCTGAGCTATGAAACTTTGCTCATAGGGCTGAAACACAGCACTGAAAGTCCTAGGTGCCCATCCCATGGTGCAGGACATACCCGGGGGCTGCCCCATGGACAGCAGTGCACTCCTCGCAGCCGCCTCGTGGCAGAGCCACAGTGCGATCCCCACCACCCAAACCTCACCGGCCAGAGCCTGCAGGATCAGCACCGCAGTCCTGCTGCATCCTTGGCAGTGGTGCAAAGTGGCTGTAACTGCAGTTTTTAAGCACTGTAGCTGCAAACAACTGTGCAGTATGAAGAGCCTCAAAGGAACCCACAGAGCTGAAGCAGAAAAGCTTGTGTTTTCTTTTTTTTAAAAAAAGCTATTATAGGTAAACCACAATTATGGGCTCTTTACTATCTCTGTGAAGGGATTACAGAGCACATTGTCATCATTATATTCAAAGTAATAAAACAATTAACACCTCCCCAAAGTACGTATTTAGTAGATTTGTTTTAAATCCCTGTTTTTATCGTAGTATCAAAATACGATTAAACAAAAAAAAAATCTGATTTTAATAAAACTTAAAAAGGGTAGGCTTTGCATTGGAAAAGTTACCCTAACAAAATGATCTTTGAGCAAGTCCTTCAGTAAGTGCTCTAAACAGCTGTGCTGGAAAATGGGATTCAAGAAGAGAGTGGTCCCACACTGATGATTTAATCACAGTTCTCTCCTCTCTCCAAGCTCCAGCTCCTAGAAATTATCTGATCAGGCAGGGGTCTTTATGAACAAGAAGAGGAGACCTTTTATTCGTGATACTCCACATCTTGTTGAAGCCACCTCTCCAGAGGCTTCAGTCAGGATTTTTAGGTAGGCAGGCAAATTACAGTCTGGCCTGAGTGAAGAGGCAACATGCATTTTCAAGACGCTGCATGGGCAAAAGAACAGAGTCTCTGAGGACTCTTACTGCTTGCTGGGGTGAGAGGCAGTGTGTTACTGCAGCCCCTTTCATGGATCAGTACTTCCCCCTTTTGTCTCACTGCAAAGAGCGAGCAGTTCTATGTTTCAGGTTTTCATGAGATTTTGCACCGTCAGTCTAGCTGAGTTCCGTGGGGCAGAAACAGCTTGGTCTTTGAACAGGCTGAAGTCTTGGTTGGACTTGAAGAAAGCCAGGAAATACTGACTTGAGGTTAACACTTCATCCTTAACACGCATTTTTGTGCCTTTTTTGCCAATTCCCTTCCTCCAGTCCTAGTACCACTTCTTACACACAGACACATACACAACCATGTGTTAAGAACAGTGTTTATCTTGACCTCAGATTTTCTGGCTATTGTCACTTTATGCTGGCTGCAGTGTATGACTTTAACTTAATAGGTGGCTGTAAGACTACAAAAAAATGGTAATTCCAACCAAATTGCACCAGAGTAATGTATTTATAGCTAATTAACTAATTTCTAACTCAGACTCCTATAAATAACATTTCCACATCATTTGTTTGTAAAAGGCATTAAAAAAAATGGATCTATCTTATGTTATAGCCTAAAGGGTCAATAAAAAGTAGAAATATTATGGTGGTTTAACTCTAAGTTGATTTCATTCCATTGTAAAGATAAACTAAACCCCAGTCTTTTTTTTTTTTGCTTAAGGCACATCTATGTATTTTTGGTATTCTTCAGCAGTGGAAAAATAAAAATAAAAAAAATAATAGTAAAATGGAATGATGAAGAGATGCTTTATGAAAATATTGATGAATGAATATTCATTTATTAAAAAGGATTTAAAGATCAATTGCTTCTCTTTTTTTTTTTTTTCTGGGGATGGAGGAAATATGTCAACTAAATTTGCTGCTTGGCTAAACTGTAATGTTTAATTAGGTCTAAATGTCATGTAATAGTTTTACACAGTTCTAAAGAAAAAAATAGATGAAAGTATTTTGAAATTGACACAAAAGTAGAAAAAATGCATTAAACTACTCTATTTCCTACTGTTTTCTGCGGCAGATTAAGGAAGGTAGATTAAGGAAAACTACATCCACTGACCTGGCAAGGTCCTTAATGGCAACCCAACCTCTCTTCCACCTGGGGCACTGCTTGGTAAGAGCAGAAAGTTTGTCCTCTGCTTTACATGCAACCTCTGCCTGCCTAGGAGACAAGACAGCCTTTGATATCAAAACAGGCCAGTGAGGACAGTGGTTAATGTGTTTCATTAACCATCATAAATATTTCAAAAATTAGCCAAAAAACTCTTCTCCAGCTATGCTAATTGTATCAGGAATGCTAATTGTATTCATTACACTTTCTATTACTAACTGTTAGTAGGTTATTTGAAAGGAGTCAGGATACTGACAGATTCCAAGACGGGGGTTAGTTTCATATTAAGAATCCTCTAAGGACAAATGGAGATTTGGAAAGCACGCTGTCCTTAAACCTGACTGCCATTCTTTCTGTAGTAATAAGGTGTCACACACTTGCTTAAATTTCATGGTAGCTAATGGTACATGTCAGAACTTTTAGGAGCAGGTAAAATATTCAGCACGACAGGTTTGATTGCAAGGCCTTTGAAGTCAACAGAAAGACTCCCTCTGTTCAGCAAGTTTCTGTTCAGTTCTAACAGCTCTTCCCAGATCGTAAGTAACATCTATTGTCTATTTACTCCAGTACAGCACATACTGTAGAGCAGAAAAAATTACTAATGTCCAAAGCTTATCTTTTTGATGGGGAATATTTGGGTAAGAGATATATTTCCTTCTGTATTTTGAAGCTGATAAATATTATCAATTAATATTAATTAATATGTTACTACTAATTGTATTAAAGGTTTTCAAGTCCTAGTAGATACGTTAGGTTGCTTTCCCCAAATAAACCTGGTCCCTACTATCAAGGCTATTTCTGAAGATGTTGGTTTCACAGTCACAGCCATCAGAACAGCAAGCACTAGCCGTTAATGGAAGAAGGCAGACCAGATGAAAATTAAACTTTAAGCATGGAGGGAATCCCAAGGCTGAATTTTCTTTGAACAAAGACAGAATCTCTAAAAGTACCTTCAAACTTTCCTGAAAATACAGGGTCTAAGCTTTTCTAAAATAATTTGAGGTTCTGAGTGGTTCTTTTCTGTGGTTCTCCTCGCTTGTGAGGGACTGATATCTGAAAATAAAATCCTTTGGCAGCTTACCCAACACACCGTGTCACTTGTTATACTTAGAAACTAAAGCCAGGTGGATGGAATATGTAATAGTACAGGAAGAACAACTCCAATCCCTAAAATCAGCCAGTTTAAATTCTTGAGTGCATTAACTGAACTTTAGGTAGGTAGTACTTAAGCAAGTGCAATAATTCAAAAGGATAATTTATATGGATGGTGAACCTTATCTTTGCAACGTATTACTGCTGCATGCCTTTGTCCCAGTAATGCAGTCTAATTTAAACCAGCATTTTGTTTTGTTTTGTTTTGTTTCTTTTCAGTCACTTTCCAGAAAGTGACTGCTCAGGCCAAGTTTTGCCTGGGCTTCCTAGGCAGACCACCTCAAAGCCACTCATGTCCCTGCTCTGAATCTCTTTGGAGGCAATGATCTTTCTCCTTTGACTACAGAGGGAGCCTTAGGCTAAACTCTGTGAATTATCCCCCAGTTTACCACCAGCAGTTGGCTCCTTACAGATGTTATTGCTCTTGCTGCAAAAGTCTGGAGATAAAATAGCTATTATCCTATCTGGCAGGAGGCACGGAGGCAAACAGCATGGGTACTCAGTGCTATGATACATCACCACAGTCTTTAGGTTATCCATTCTAATATTGTATTTAAATGTATTTCAGTTTATGCGTTAGCCTTCAAGTTAACACTGCCTTCTCCAGGTGCTGATGTTTTTTTTATATATTGTGTACCTGAGACACCTGGGACAGAGCACGGGAAGTTTGCTGAAGACTTTATATTGGTTCAGCATGAAACCTCTGGGTTTCCTCTGTCCTTTACCCATAGTGTGGGGCTGAGCTTGCATTGCCACTGTTGTAGGTTAACCACACACTCGCAAGTTACCAAGAGCTCCAGCCTGCAGACACGGCGACTTGCTCAGCTGTGCCAGCAGACAAACCAGCATTACACATTTGCTATGTTGGAAATAGTTTCACAGATCAGACGCTGTATTAGTCTAACAAGTGGCTGCTGCTTCACACTTCCTCTGCCTAAAATGCCAGCACTGCCACTAGAGACTCCATTTTCCTGTCCTTTGAAAAATACTAGAAAAAGGGGGAAATCACAGGCTGTCAGATAATTAAGAACCTCCCTCCATACACCTGGGCTTGAATTTTGCTGCAGGCCGTACATTCCATCCATGGGGACAAAACTCATTTGGTACAGAATTCTTTCTGCCTAGAATTCTTTCTGCCTAGGGCAACTCTTAAACGTATGCATCCCAAAACAGCAGTAATGCAAGTACATGCAACGGCATTAAAAAATTATTAGCAGCAAGGTCTTCCTGGCTTTTTTCTTTTGGGGTTATTTGATGCCAAGTGCATGAACAATTGCAGGAGCAGGGACCAGCTGCATGGGGGAATCTCCACTACTGGCTAGACTGGAGTGAGGCTCTTGTGCTCCCCATGCTTTCAGTGCTCTTCTTGACTGAGCAGCTGGGCAGTTTGGGTGGAAATCCCCAGGACATGACCCAGAGCATCCTTCGGGCAAGTGCTCCAGGCACTGGCCTATGGTGTAAAAGCCAGCAAAAGCTCTACACCTGACTGCGTCTTGGATGGAGGAGAGCATCCTGTCATAAAAAGGCCTTGAGTTTCAAGCAGATGCCTGTGAATCCCTTCAAGGTGCTGGATTTTTCCTGAGCTTTGTATTTCCTATGCTGTTACACACTGGATGTGCTGCTTTACCTTTCAAAGCTGTCTGCCTAATTCCCCCACCACTGAGGAGGACATGAAATCATCCCATCTCACGCGGCACATTTATTTGAGGTGTCCTCAGTCATTATAGACCCTATTTATAACCAACAAAATACTGTCAACCCAAGGGCTACTTAAAGCCCACACTTGGAGTTCCAAGCCCACGTTGGTAGTTTTAATTCTTTGACTAGCTGCAAAACCTTCCTCCAGAGAAACCCGTGAGCAACAGCAGAAGGAGCTGGGTGATTGGTAGCACTGCTGCAGAGAGCTCTGCAGCTGGAGTGGCTGTGGTTGATGCTGGCAGGGGCACAAGAGAGACATAAGCAAGGATGGAGAGCTAGAAATTATTTTTACACTTGCCTAGATTTAGGGTGTTTTGGACTAAACTGTTTCAGTTACAGCTGACAGGTCTCTCATGAAGCAATCCTGCGATGTGAGTGATCTCATGTCATGGTCAACACTGTCCCAGTCACACCCCCTCCAGTGTCAGTGAGAGCCAAGAGCAGGCTTACAGCATTGGCTGGGAACTCGGGACCATGTTGACTGTTGTGAGATAACTTCTGATTGCTTACTGAGGTTGGAAAACTGTGACACGTGCTCATTTGCAAAAAGGAACAATTCCAAGGCACGTTTTCCTGTGAACTTAACACTCCTGACATTGCCTTATTCTAAGTTGGAAGTTACTGCATCATTAACTCATTTTCAAATTACCTCTTACTTTTCCATTATTTAATGTGAAGCACTGAGGGTTTTTTTGCTTATTTGTTTCACTAAAAATGTAATGCCCATTTGCAGCAGGAAAGCAATTAATCCGTGTAATAAATACATATGCATCTGGACATAGTGCTATATATTAATAGTGAAATGATCTAAACAATAACCATAACAGGCTATTACTGTTTGGGTGTTACCTGAAATACTGTCAGCAATTACATTTACAAAGCAATCTTAGTTTATAGTGACACTGATTAGATATTCTATATGGGCAGTTAATATAGCATACTTCCATGTATCTCATTTGCTTTGACATGGCAGTTTTTGGTGAAGCCAATGCTACAACAATTTCCTAATGACCTCTCTGATGTTAAATTTCTCTTGATCATAATTTCTTGAAGACCTGTAACATTCTGAATGCAGATGACAGTTTTGACATTCACAAAGATGTAGGTTTAATTATCATCTTGATTACTTGAGCTGGAAAGCCAGATGCCTAAATATCATGAAAGGTCGAGTAGAACAAATCCTGATAGTTGGTACCTCGCAGTACTAGAAACGCTGCTTGGGTTGGAAGGTGACTTAAAGAATAATAACAAGTAATTGGGAAATCAAGGGCTTTTTTCTTGGAACAGCTCTCTTCCTGCATGAAGAGACTTTGTTTAAACAAGAATCTCATCATAACAGATACAGGAATCTGAGCTGGAGTGCTGAACACATGTAAATTATATCAAATAAAAGAGAACAGAAAAGAGAGATACGCAAGACACAAAGATATATAAAGATCTGCTAGATTTTCCCAATGTCCCATGGTAGGTAACACTTTATTGTTGAGAGACTCACATAAAACACAGCAAGCCTCCTGTTTTATAGGGGAAAATTTGTCAATATTCTTTACTTTTATGTGCATGATTTATGAATCTATTTTCTAAAGCAATTTGAAGGTTGTAAAATCATACTATTATTTAGTACACAGCTCCTCATGGACTCTGGTTTATCAACTGCTTAGTAAAGAGTGGAAAAAACATCTGCTAATCACTCATTAAACTAGAATAGATTCAAACAAATGACTGCTATTAAGAGTCCTGATCCAAAGCCCATTACAGTCAACAGAAAAGCTCTCAGAGGTTTCGACAGGCTTTGCATACCACCTGAAGTTAATATTAGCCAGACTGATGGAAAATATACATCTTAATTGATTACATAAAATTCAAGACATAAAAAAATGCCAGAACTTAATGCATCTACAGGAAAGATCAAAATACAGTAGAGGACTGAAACCTGAAATTGATAGACAAAAGGGATAGAAAATTGTGCAATTGTAGTTTAATCAAGTACATTGGATTGTACTTGATTTGATGTACTGGATGGCCAGGCCCAGAGAGTTGTGGTAAATGGAGTCAAATCCAGTTGGAGGCCGGTCACTAGTGGAGTCCCCCAGGGCTCGGTACTGGGGCCAGTCCTCTTTAACATCTTCATCGATGATCTGGACGAGGGGATCGAGTGCACCCTCAGTAAGTTTGCAGATGACACCAAGTTAGGTACGTGTGTCGATCTGCTCGATGGTAGGAAGGCTCTGCAGGAGGATCTGGAGAGGCTGGACCGATGGGCCAAGGCCAACGGTTTGAAGTTCAACAAGGCCAAGTGCCGGGTCCTGCACCTGGGGCCCAACAACCCCAAGCAGAGCTACAGGCTGGGAGATGTGTGGTTAGAAAGCTTCCTGGCAGAGAAGGACCTGGGAGTAGTGGTTGACAGTCGGCTGAATATGAGCCAGCAGTGTGCTCAGGCAGCCAAGAAGGCCAGCAGCATCCTGGCTTGCATTAGAAACAGCGTGGCCAGCAGGTCCAGGGAAGAGATTGTCCCCCTGTACTCGGCTCTGGTGAGGCCGCACCTCGAGTACTGCGTTCAGTTTTGGGCCTCTCGCTACAAGAAGGACATGGAGGTGCTTGAGCGAGTCCAGAGAAGGGCTACGAAGCTGGTGAAGGGTCTGGAGAACAAGTCTTACGAGGAGCAGCTGAGGGAGCTGGGACTGTTTAGCCTGGAGAACAGGAGGCTCAGAGGCGACCTTATTGGACTCTACAGGTACCTTAAAGGAGCAAGGTGGGGGTTGGTCTATTCTCCCACATGCCTGGTGACAGGACGAGGGAGAATGGGCTAAAATTGCACCAGGGGAGGTTTAGGTTGGATATTAGGAAGAACTTCTTTATTGAAAGGGTTGTTAGTCACTGGAATAGGCTGCCCAGAGAAGTGGTTGAGTCACCATCCCTGGAGGTCTTTAAAATTAGACGTTTAGATGTAGAGCTTAGGGATATGGTTTAGTGGAGGACTTGTTAGCATTAGGTCAGAGGTTGGACTTGGTGATCTTGGAGGTCTCTTCCAACCTAGACTATTCTGTGATTCTGTGATTCTGTGATTGATAGTGATAAGGTGGCAGACATCCAGGTTGCGTTGTTCTTTGTCTACGGATGTTCCCAAAGGTAGGCCTGCCCCTTAACAGCAAAATGCAAAGCCAAAAAAACAAACAACAACAACACACAACACACACAGGAAAAAAAAAAAAAAAAAAAAAAAAAAAAAAAAAAAAACTGTCTCCCTAAGTGAAAGTGGATCAGTCAGGGTCAAAGTATTGACACATCTTCTTTTAGGGAAAATATAGCCATGCTTCTGGCTGGGAACCATGCTGGCTGTGTAGAGGGTTTGTAACTGAAATCACAGCCATTCCACGAAGCAATCTACAGGACATTCTACTGTAATTGGTATTTTTATTATTATCAATGCAAATGTTATTATGATATTATTAATATTACTGTTATTTAATAATTAGGTAAATATTTACAGGCTTCATTGACAAGGAAGCTGTATCTAAGAGCTGACCAGGTAAATGTAGCCTAGGCCATGAGACGATTCTGGTTTAGGAAGCAAAGACTTTTTTGGCCAGGAACTACTTTCAGACATACAAAAGTAAAAACAAGGCCTGATTTTGGGGCTGCTTCCTCCCCACTAGCTCAGCCCGACAGACTGAGGGTGAGTTACTACAGGCTTACATGAGGACTGAGAAATCACAACAACTGAAACAGAGGAGAAGCTCGAATGCTGGCAGGTGAGGGGATATAGCACCATGCTGCTGGCAATGTATCATTTCTGGAAGAATTTCTGTTTAAAATTTACATGGCCCATTTGGAACTGGGCACTAGCTGGCATGTCAAATGATCCCATAAAGCAAGTTTAGTATCTTCAGTGTAATACGAAAAACTGTTGATAAAGGCTGAAGCACTGTCTTCATGGATATACACCTTTCTCCATCGTAAAATGCTTGTAAAACACAAAGGTAAGAGCTTCAGGGCACTGGTTAGATGAGGGTAGAAACTACCAGTGAATTTTTCAGTGCACTCAACCCTATTCATAGCTGCTAGGTAATGAAAAGGCTGCCACCAAATCCTGCTCACATTTCCATTTCCATTGGCTTTGTGGAGAACAAGACCTGACTCTTAGGAGCAGAAAGCCACCCTGCTGACAAAGCCAGGCAGACATCACTCAGTACTGGCCAAATCCCCCCTTAAGTCACCAAGGTTGCCCTGGTGGCTGCAGCTGACAGGAGGTGGCGGGCTCTCACTGCTCAGGGGGTGACAAGGGTCTCCAGACTTAATGTATTTATGGCCGATTTTTTCCTGCCTTTGTTCTTGTGCCAGAATTGCCTTTTAGCTCAAATAGCACTTCTCCATCTGGCATTTACTCTTTTGATATATTTCTAGAGAGAAATCACATCTTTCTCAACCTTCATTTTTCTGAGCTAAAAGATGTTCTGCTATTTTTAGTCGCATTGTGCTCTTCACTCTTCTGACCACCATCTTACTCTTTCATCTGTTGCAGATGCACCATAAAGGATCAAAATACTTTACAGTGTTCATACTGTCTTGATTTCTTCTGTCTGTTTCCAGTGTTGCTTGGACACATTCTCCTAATAATCATCGCCAGTCTCTTCCCCTGCCCAGCCTCATACCTCTGTCCTTAGCTCACCACCTGGTTTTGTTCTTCTTTTGTGTCTCTAACTCTCCTCTCCCTGTGCTATCCACTTGCCTTCTGGTGTTAGGAAAGGAATTCATATCAACACATATTGCAGGGAAGGAAAACCTCTGAATCAAAGGTGAAGTCAAAGCTTGTATTTCATCTCGCTGATGAATAACAGAGACCAAGATTTCATCTTTCATCAACCACCACTGACAGGTAAGACAAGAATAGGATCTAAAGTGCAGAGCAACCCAAACATCCACAGGTCATGGGTATTGTCCTAGGGGCCACATTTCTTCCAAAGTCCTGGGGCGCAGCTCTTATGGTGTGAGCACTAATGCTGGTGGGACCTTGTCTGCCAGGGAGACTCCAAACACCAAATTACCTTGGAGATTGAAGCTGAGACCTCTGCCCATGTGTAAAGCACCGTGTGTGTGTCAATGGTGTCTGGGAGGCTGTGGACCGAAACACCTATTCTCTCTGGTTCACCTAAGCAGAAAAACTGCTCACAACTGCTGTTCTTGACAGCCACCAAGGGAAGAACAGCCAAGAGCAGCCAAACACCAAGAAGTGCCTTACACTTACAGCAAACTGCTGGCACCTCGTGCTGCCCCAGGCGGGTCGTGCCAGCAGGAGTGTTTCTGAAAGCCAGGGAGATTTTCTGCTGATGCAGGGATGTGTTTTAAAACCCACTGCTGAATACTAGCTGACATTTTCTAAAGTGACTAGAACTGCCTGCCCTTTCCTGTTATTATTATTATTTTTTTTATTCTTTCGATGATGCAGAGACCTGATTTCCAAAACATCCCTTCCAATAATCAGGTGCCACTAAAGCCCCAAGACAAGCTGCTGGGGCACTGCTGCTTGCTCCAGGGGAGGTGATGGATGTGTGTCCCCAGGGACCTTCATCCCCCATTTATCTGCCTCTACAGAGGATACTGGGCATGTGGCAGAGCATGGGCAGCAAGGGAGCAGCAGGATGCCCTCCTACCCCGTGTGCTGGGAAAATCCCCGCTGTAGCTCTGATACTGCTCTACAGCTGACCCTAATGTCACCCCAAAAGACACTCTCTACAGGACCATGGGCAGATTGCAATATTAAATATGCATCTTGTTCAGATTCCAGTCTTTTAGGGTTTCCAGTTACGCTGCATCAAGGATGGAAGCAACCTTGAAGAGGCAAAAGTTGAGCGCTATGCTGAAATTCATTCGCATCGGAGCTGTTACTAGGGACAAGAGGACTGTTTATGGGTTTTCACGTAGCGGAGTACTTGTCACAGCTGCAGTTGTTGGCTTTTTTAATCTAATTGCTGACTTGAAATGCAAATGACTGTAAAATTTCACAGACACATTTTAAAAATGCAAATTGCATGTGAAGACAAATTCTCACATACTATTTTTTTGTGGCTCGTGAGTAGGATTTTTGTTTGTCTGGGAGTATTTTTTGGGAAACTTCCTGGTTTGGAAATCAGGCAGTTAAAATGCCTAGCTTAAACTCTGGAGATACATCCTCACATCGACAAATACAAATGCTTGTAATACTGGGGACATGCTTTGCACATATTGAAGAAAAAATACACCGCAGATAAGCATGCTCTATGCAACCTTCAATCCCATTGCTATATATGAACTCATGCAGTAAGCTGCAAGCACATATCTGTGTGATTTTTCCTACAGCATTGACATACCACCATGGGCCAAACTTTTAACAATGATTTAGCTAAAAATTCTAGATATTTGAAGCTGGTGGGGGCACTTGAATGCTCAGAAACATCCAAAAATCAGTCAGAAGTCTGAAAAATTTAATGTGTCCCCGAGAGCTGGGACTGGTTCAGTGACTGTGTGGTCAGGTGTGGGTGTGCAGTTTGGGCTAGGCAGCTAACCCGTGGTTGCCTGCAGCTGCTGGATCGGATGCAGTGATGCTGGTGGTCCCTCCCTTTCTATTTTTAAAGATCTTGGCCTTTAATGTTTGTGCTAGAGTGTAGCTGTGTACTTGCTAAACAAGTGGGATGAATCCCAGTTGTTGGAACAAATTGCTCTTGCCGAGAACAAAACCAATCAGTTATTAACATAACATGCCAGTAGGAGACTTGCCAAAGTTGACTTGGGCCTCCAGGCGATAATGCTGTGCAAATAGCATTAGATTGCAACTAAAAGCCTGAAACTGAGGAAAAGGAAAATCACAGAGCAGATGTGTAACAAACAGAAAACTGAAGAGGAATACATAGGAAGATCTGTGTCTTTTCAAAAAGACTTGAAATGAGCTGTCACATCACTGCCACAAATTTTGTACGCACATCCAGTGTTCCCAGGAGGGAATAACTTATTCCCAGAGATAGCCATTCTGCAGGTTCTCCAAAAATCAGGTTAGCTGTATGTCTCTTAGATTGGGTTATCCAATAGCAGTCCCCCAAATTGCTTCGCACTTTAGCTGAGATCATAAAAGAAAAACCCCAAACCATTTGCTCACAAACATAAACTGAAGGTGGATCGAACTACACCCTTGCTATTTTCAATTTAGCATGAAGGTTTGCACCCTCAACATTTTTGTTCCTCCCGTTGGATGGGAGCTGATAGTCAGAGATTGTTTTTAGGTTTTGTTCAGTGGGTTCTTCAATACACGACAGTGCTTAGTCAGTGGATTTAGGAAACTTTAAAGATATTTTTGGGAGGCTTAAAATCAGGATTTAGCTTCTGGGTCCTGAAATCTGATATCTTATATATATATTTACACACAGAGAGATTCAAGCAGGAATACTCAAATGGAGCTCCTGAGAAATCCCTGCCTCGAGCTGCCTATGATTGCCTACCAATAGGAGACAGCTCCGGAACTGAAAGCTGATAAACCATGTCTCCACAGCTATTCACAGTCTAACAAATCCTTCTCCAAGGCAGAGTTTACGAGCTTGGTGTCACTTCCTTGTGGCTCTGAGACCCAGAGTAGCGTTTCTAGTACGGCGCAGCTCTGTGCTATGGCAGCACGCAGCCTGGGTCACCACTAGTTCAGGCATGTCTGCACCATTGCATCATGTAAACATGCCCTTTGTGTCCCTCCTGTTACTCTCTGAATGGTGCAAGTGTACAGTATAATCAGTCGCATAAAGGCAGAGGTATAAATAACAACAACTGATTAGGAAAGCATTGCAATTAATCACAAGAATGCAGGCTCGGTGAACTCTGTTGTCATTTTTAATGAACCATACATTATAATTAGTGACACCCGAGGGGAATTGTAAATGCTTGCCAGTGCAGAGATGTTGAGTACAAGAGTACTGCATCAAGAGCTTGTTCTCAAGCCGTTTGTTGGGCTGTTCAGATTTCTTCAGGAACTATGAGCTGTGCCTCAGTGATGGCCAGAAAACTGAGTGTGGAAGCAAAGAAAGTGAAAAAAGAAAGGAAGAAAATTAGGCCCTGTCCAATCCTTCATATTTCTGTAGGGTTGTGTGTGGTTCCATAGGGTCTGCAGGAACTGCAAAAGTAATGCAGGAGAAATCCCTTTATTGCATCCAAATTACAGACAGATCTCAAGGGTGGGGTACCAGACCAAACACCAGCAGTAGAAATGTATATCCCTTTAATATTACTACCTTAGTGCTGGCATACATAATTCTTCATACCCAGCTAGATATGCAGTGTCTGCATAGCTCAGAGGTGTATTACAGAGTCTTATACACACAAACTAAGCTATTAGTTATGGTCATCTTCGATGGTTCTTCATGTGATTCACTTATGTGGTCCACACACAAGGTTAATTGGTTTTCCCACAGAAGGTTCCTGTTTTCTTTAATTTGATAATACATTCATACTGTAGACCATCCATCAATGTATGTGTTTTTCAGAGAGCCCGTACTTCTGTGGATCATTTTCCCAGATAAGCTGCTTTCTTGTAGAACATCCACCAAGTCGTGTTTTACTTCAGATGCAGATTAACAATATTTTAAGGCATTGTAATTTACTGCTGTTTTCCCAAGTGTTATTCTGGATAGCTTTAATATATTCATGGTCACACATACATCTTTAGAGTTCCCAGATTTCCTAGCGTCCCTAGAAATTGCACTTACATAGCAATAGGAAAACATATGTGCTCTTGTATGATAATGCTGTACTGCTTACATAAATATACACTATATACATAATATATGTCTATACATGTTATTTCATAAATGTATATATGGATCTTTCTAACTTTGTGTTACTAAATTCTGTCTAATTAGGAGATAGGTATTATACTTGTTTACCTAAATTCATTTGCTTGCAAACTATGACACCTTCGTTGGCATTTCTAGCAGGTTTTCAATCATATTAAAAAATGTGCTGACATCTTGAAGAGTCGGGGAGTAAAGCTACCTCTGGAATTCCCATGAGATAGCTGGTGGTTTGATTTGTTTAGTCAGACAATATCTATAAGTCTCATGCATATACACTAGTGTTCAGATGAAGCAGAAGATTTTTGAGAGCCTAAAGTAAGAGCCTGACATTGTGGTTAAGTGTTTTTTCCCCTTGGAGATTACAGCTTGCATGAAATGTGACACAAACTGGTCTGAGATAGGAGGGAAATTCAAGAAAGCTGGAGTACAGAAAAACAACAAGTTCAAGAGCCTTCTTGAATATTTATCTTGTTCAGGATCTATCTGTGACTATCCTTAGGGTCAAAGACTTCTGTGCATCTAATTCAAAAGGTTAAACATAGTTAAATGCTTTTTTTCCCCCCTCAGAGGTTTCCTTTTCCTCAGTTATAAATCTGAGAAAAGCCGTCAGGCATCACTCAGAGATATTTTTTATAAGCAGATGTGCAGAACAGCACAGTAGTAAGCTTTTGTTTGTGAACAAAAGGCAAATAAAGTTCATAGGTGCACACAGCAGCACTTGAGAAGCATGAGCCAAAAAGCCACCTACCATTAATCTTCCCCTCTGAGTTTTAAGATCTTTAGGTACTTTCATTTTCAATTTGATGGACAGTCCAAACTCTTCAGATTTAAGCAGCTGGGTCACAAATCGCCTGCCTTAACCTCTTGGCATACAGAGGTACCTCAACCTGTAAACAGAGAAAAATCAAATCTAGATGAGAAGAGAGGAAGAGGGGACGTGCCATAAAAAGAAAGGTGAATACAGCTAGTCCTCGTGGTCATTGGCAGACATCACGCCTATGTTTCTGCCTGGCTGTATTGACCTGGAAAATGATTTTGCATTAAACTTCCAATCCAAGTACAACTTGTGCCAAAGAAACAGGACGAGTAGTTGAGTGACTGAATGGATAATGAAACACATTTTATTTTTTACAGAAAGAGATAGATGCTGCTTAAAATGGTGGTCACATCTCCACATTCAGATAAACCTTGGACTCCTGAATGCCTACTTGTAGCTCAATGGGAAAAAGAAAACAAAAACAAAACTACAAATTTGGACGGAGAAGACAGTTTATACCAATTGACACAATATGACATTTTTTACCATTTCTATTGAATACATATTTTACTAGGGCATTGTACAAAATTTTCCCTCTATCTCTTTCCCTCTCACACTTATGTCCTTCTTCTTACATAACTTGAAAATTAAAAAACTCCCAATGAATGGAAGTTCCCAACAATACCGTGGGAATGGAGCAAATCTGCTCCCACCCAGCTGAAGTGAGTGTTGCTGTTGCTATTGTTGTTTTCTGTCCCCAAGGTGATCTTCATCTGTGGTGACCTTGGAGAGGAAGCATGCAAAGCTATATGGACCCTTAGGACCAAGAGACAAATGACCATATGGCTGCATTTTGTAAGTAAATATTAAAATTGCTGGTTCAGAAAATCACTAGTTTCCGCATCTCTGCACAGTTACAGAAGACTGTGTGACAGCATCAGGAAGTAATGCTCAACGACTTCTTCTCCACTGAGAAAAATGCCATCTCCATGCCAGCAAAACACCACTGACTTCACTGGACTCACTATTGATTTATACCCCCATAACTCAGAGAAAAATTAAACCTAGTGGGGCAAGAACATAGGAGTAAAAAATAAAAGGGACAAACAAAAAACAGATGACAAACCACAGAGGAGAACAAAATGTTCATCACTGATGTAAGACAAACAGCTGTTGTCCAGGTTATCCTGAAAGTACAGATGGCCTGAGCTTCCTCTTCATCTGGATTTGAAAAAATGACAAAAAAAAAAAAAAAAAAAAAAAAAACTTCTGAATCCACTGCAAAAATAGCAATGTGAATTCATTGTGCCCTTTTCCAACATTTTAAAAATCATCCAACTATCGTAAGTTGTTGTTACATTGTTGGAAAAGAATGATGATTCTGGTTGTGGATCACAGTTTTTTGCCTCTAGAGCAGTCAGGTTGAGCCACTGATGTCCTTGCTTTTGGTGACATCCAAGGAAACCCGAACGCTAGTTAGGGCCAAAGTTGGACCATTCATGATGCAAGCAGCAATGAAAAATATTTGGGCTTGTAGTCATTTGTCCCTCTAATTGACTTTGTTCCACAGTAAAACCAGTGCCCAAGTGAGGGGCTGCACAAGGCTTCCCTAACAAGGCTCTTCTGCTCTCTGCAGAGCAGGGTTTTCTAAGGGATTTACTTCAATTTCACCCTGCTCACTTAGGGTGTTAATGAGCTCCATCCTTTACTTTCATGCTATTGCTTTTATTGATGGGAAGGAAGGTGAATTATTTATTTATTGTTTTGTCCTTCCCTCAACAGTCTAGAGAATGGCTACCAGACTGCAAAAGGTCACCCGAGGTTTGAAAAACACAGCGTGCTCCTCCCCATTTCAGTCCACACGTGCTGTCTCTCGCCACAGACCAGCAGCTTTTTAAAAACAGGGGGAGCAGACATTGACCTGTGCAGAACCAGCAGTGGGTGGCAGGCCCAAAAGGAAGCAAATCAAGTCCCATGAGGTGTAGGACTGAAGTGTAGACAGGTGTCCTCTCACATCATGAGAAAGAGTCAGGGACCACCAGGAGGGATGGGGTAAAGCAGTCACTTTCTTGCCTTCATCACCTCAGAGGAGCCTGGCTACCTGAAGCAAACACAAGGACACTTTGGCTGTTGAGGCCTGCTCTCAGAGTGTGGCTGGAAGCTCTCCATTCTCCTGGTACTGGGTCTGGCTGGGATGGATTTAACTTTCCCAGCAGCAGCCCACACAGTGCTGTGCTCTGCACGTGTAGCTAGAACAGCCCTGATATCACACCAGAATTGTGTCTTGCTGAGCAGTGCTGGCACCGCATCAGGACTCCCTCCAAGGCCCCAGGGCCAGCAGGCTGGGGGTGGGCCAGAGGTGGGGAGGTAACCTAAACCAGCCAAAGCTGACCCAAACCAACCAAAGGGATATTCCTTACCTTGTGGTGTCACATTCAGCAATAAAAGGTGGAAAAGGGGAAAGAGGGGGGGGCTCTGTTATGAAAATATCTGTCCTCCCAGACAACCCTCCTGGGACACTGCTGAACATTGCTCTTTGATTGGAAGTAGAAAGTAATTGTTTTATCTCTCTCTTTGCTTCCATTCCTTTGGGTGTTATTTATTTATTTATTTTGTTTGTTTGTTTTGTTTGTTTTTTTGTTTTTCCTCCTACTTTTCCCCTTATTTAAATTATTATTATCCCAACCTGTGAGCCTTTTCCTTTGCCATCATACTTTCTTCCTACCCTCTCCCTGTGAGGAGGAGGAGCGAAAGAGCAGTTGTGGTGGAGTTTAACTGTCCACCAAGGTGAAACCACCACACTTGGGAAAGCAGCAGCAACACATGGCATACATTTATTTTAGCACTCCAATTTACAGAAGGAGTCTTTTCCTCAGCTTTTTTTTTCTTTCTTTCTTTTTTTTTTTGGCCTATTACATGTTACATTAAAATGGCAGTCAGTCATGCTCAGCCCCAGCTGAGGGGGCCAAGAGTGTGTGTTTGGGTGACCCTGAGCTACCACAGCTGAAGGAGAGGCACAAGATGCTCAGGAACCCCTTAGGGCTAAAGACATTTTGTAACCAAAGCCCTTGACAAGATAGTCTGCCCTCTGATGCTTCCTCCTCTCCTTACAGGAGAGGGGGGTTTAACCTGTATTTATAGAGACTCTATTTAGGTACCCACACTGTTGCAGCAGTTTCCCTAGGCAGTGTACCTAATCTGCAGAGGTAGGCTTCACCTCAAAGAACAATTTAGATCAACTTAATGACTTTCCTCCTTTAATTTGCCCTCTGGACATGCCCTGCCTACCTCTGTTTTCTTCATAGGAGGCTGGGCTTCAGACTCAGACGCCTGATATTAGCTGTTTATATCTCTGAAGGTCACTCCAGGAAACCACTGATTAAATATGATCTATCAGTTTCATAAACATGCTCCAGTCCCATCTGTATCCATAGCATATCTGTGCCCTCAGTGATAGATGGAAATTCAGTAATTATTTATCTAATAAGTTGTGAGGCCATAAAGGCTAGAATACATCTTAGTGCAGAGGAGACAAAAGATTTTATTGAATAAAAAGCAAGTGCAAGATTTAACTGGGTGCAATATTAAAAACATAAAGAAGCCATCTGTCTTTTCTTCATGGAGAACGATTTTGTGTGTTATGCAGTCATTAATGATGCATACTGGAAGAGTCTGCTATATTTGTTCAAAGCAAAACTAGCACTGCTCCTAATGGCACACCAATTAGGGTTCCTAGAAGTCAAAAGGCTGTGGAAATAGATGAGTTACCTAGTTACAAAAAAATGCTAGCATATTCATGCATTCCTGATATACAGCCACACAAACAGCAGAATGCAAAAGCAACCTTTTTTTTTTTTTTTTTTTTGGAAAAACTTCTATGCTTTCTCTCTGCATATGCATGTTTTAGCATAGGAACATGTATGCCATTCACACATACTATATACAAAACTGTAACAGGGTTCCATTTGTAGGTCACTTGAGGAAGCTGATGGAACAATGTTTCATTATATCCATGCACATATACTTACGTACATACACATACCAACTATATAGGCTCTGTAGAGCTTAAATTCAAACATATGGAAGACTGAATAATAAATAACACCAGCTTAAGCAAAATCTATAAACTGTTTAAAGAGCACTAATGCTCCAAACTCCTGCAGTAAAAAAAGATGTCATTATGCACCTCAGTGTATAGTGCCTCTCATTAACTTCAGCTTTGGCTTATAATGAACACATGGAGCTAAAAAAAACACAACTATTGTTGCCAAAAAAAGCACTCCAGAGCTGAGAAAACTGTAAATTTGCCTATGTAATTTAAATTCAACACCTCTCCTCTATTGTGTGTGCCTTATGAAAAAGTCTTTACATGTTCAGAGGTGACCTTTCCATATGACAATGGCAACATTGAGTATATGTGTCATTAAAGACTGATTTCCACCTATTTCTTACATGGCTTATCTTTGGCATCATTAAGTCTGCAACCAGCACTCTGAATTTGTTGGGGTTTTGTTGGTTTGTTGGTTTTTGTTTGACAGTAGCTCTACTTAAACTCTTAATAGCCACACAAATAGAAGAGACATCCAAGGCTGTTTTAGGTACCTCTTTTAGGTAACATCCTGTAAGCACAGGTCTGGGCAATGCACAGGGTTGGAATTGTTAGTTGCTTTGCCTGGGGCTGACAGAGGCCCTGCAGCAGTAAGGGTGCCATGTCCCCATCTGCAGGGACCAGCCACCAGATCTGGTAAGGCGCACACTGTCGCAGCTCTGTGTTGACAGCTGGAGAACAGCAATGCCCAGAGTTTGGGCCTATAATTCTCCATGTCCTTCCATACATCAGCCCCAAAACTGAAACTATCAACATCTTTTTACCTCAGGCCTGCTCTCTCCTCACCAAACTCTATCTCCTCTTCCAGCAACCACAGTCACTTCATTTCTGTGGGCTCCCCATCCCTCTTCCCACCTCCTCACCCTGGAACACCCAATCTTCTGCTCTGGGCCATCAGCCCAGACCCCACTCCCAGCTCTGGGGACTGCTCCCAGGCTTAGGACCTGTTTTCCAATCAGCCTTAACATTTCTGACTGACTCCAACTGAGTTTTTACATGCATCTAGAAGGCTTCAAGGCTTGCGTTTTCTTAAGGCCAAAGGGTAACAAAAACACACTTTGTCACTTTTCCTCAAAAAACAAACTCGCAAATGCTGTGACAAACTCATGAGAGGTGGCAAAATTGAATCCTTTACACTGCTGAAGGTCCCTGAGAGTCACTAATACTTAGTAAAATACTGAGTATTACACAAATACTGAGTAAATTGCACCATGCTGAAGGATTTTGTGAGCTGACAAATACTGCCCTCCATCAGAGGAAATAACTCATCTTACAGACAGGACAGCAGGACCTTCCCCTGCAGTTCACTAGCCCCACAACCTGAGTTTTGGAGACTTTCCAACCAGCCAACAGAGATAAAGAAGAAGGAAGGAAGGAAATGCTTTACAAAGAAGAGAAGAACTACAGTAACTCTAGAGGACTCGGTCTAACCTGAGGAAGCTCTCATTTGATTTCTTGTTTCCATTGGTATTGCAAAGCCTTGGAGGAGCCTGTAGTGCCTCTGGCAGTTACTCATCCCAGTGATGCAGAGCTGGGGAAAGCCTGGCTCTTTTTTCTTTGGAGCACATGAAGTGTTAAAGAAATGGAGCTATAATTCATCCTTCTGTTGCTTTATTTCTCCATTTCTTTCTGAAGAAGAAATGAGCTTCCATTTTAACTTATAACAAGGAGCGAATAAATAAAAAATTAGGAGGACAACAATAGGAAATAGTATCATGCCATTGCAGAAGGAGCCATGGACCAAATGGAACAACATTTCTGAAATTTCTCAGTTTCTTTCTTAAAAATAAATAAAAGAAAATCTGTTCTGGTGTACCCTCTTTAAGTACCGGCCTATCGTTGGTGGTGGTTGAGAAGGGGTCACAGGAGTACAGGATTTTGAAGCAGGAGAGGACAAAAAGTGGATGAACAAGGAGGCTGGATGAACCAGCAGAGGCTCAGAGAACAGATGAGCCATAGGATCGTGACTCTTGGTGCTAACTGATGAGTTAGGGAGAGCTACCAGCTCAGGAGAGGGCCTACCTTCCTTTGCTTGGCTTACGAGCTTGGAAGCATCAAAACATTAAGTATTTCAGATCTAAGGAGAAACAGATTTTGAATTTCAGGGCAGACAGAGTATGGTCAGGACTAATCTAGTTACTGTCAATTTCCCTGAATGAGACAAGAGCCCTGAGGTTGAATAGAGAGAGGAAACAAAGAAGCATCTCCTTTGGAGGTAGTACCTATCCTTGAGATTTTAACCTCGTCATTAAACCGTGACAACTGGAGGTCATCTTTTTTTCCTATGTACTCCCTTAAATTGTTCCAAGAAAAGGTAACCTCTACCTTAACCTGGAGAACTAAACCGTGAGTGACATATACATTTCCAATTATTTTACTTCAAGGCTGGTTCTTGGAATGGTGAAACACCAGCTTCTCAGCTCACTGATGTGGCTGTGTCCCACTCTCCAGTGCTTATTTGAGGGCATTCAGCTACACTACACTTACTAACAACATCAAAATAAGAGTGGCCCGGAGGTCACATTAAATGTGAGTGAATATACAGGGGGTCAGCTGTTGCTTGTGCTGTCTGGCCCAAGGAGGAGCAGTGCTGGGGTGGCAGGATGAAGGCAGAAAAGTTGGGAGAACCTGAGGAGGAAGACAGAGAAGCAAACTGGGATAGTGAATGCGTCACTATGTCTATAACATGCAATGGTTTAGGACTCATTTTAATATTTGCCTTCTCCAAAAATAGGATGGATTTTCTTTTTAAGTCAGTCTTCTCTTTTTTGCTTCTGTTTTTGCTCTTTTCTCATGTCATTGAGACTGTGATACTGATTTCAGCCTTGCGTCACAACAAATATATTCTTCAGCTTCTGTAATTTTGATGTCTGGCTTTTGAGGGAGATTCAATTCAAGAATTCTTCCATTAGAGATTTTCTAAGGACTTTGAAGAAATCAATGCTCAAATTTTGTAGACTCAGCAGAAACCTAACACGAATCCATATCACAACCTCCCTAGTGGTCACTTGTGGCTGTTGGAAGGGTTTGTTTCAAGACATTCCTCTTCCATGCTGCACCTTTCAATGCACTTGTACTTCAGCCCCAGATCCTTTCTGGTAATAAGAAATTCAGCTAATGTTTTACATCTTGTGATATACCTCATTTGGTGACACCTTACCAGCATTACTGCAGAGGTTGGGTTCCCACTGAATTCCCAGAAATGGATGATCAAGCTAAAGTATCAGAGTCAGTCCTCAGCAGAAACCACCTCGTGATCCTGGGACCCAGACATGTATAATATGGTCTCATCTGATGTCTGCTGAATAAACTTAATGTCCCTGTGAGCTGGAGGCTTGCACTTAACGATGACTGGGAGATGCAGCTAAAAGTGAAGTGAAGCAAAGCATGGTCTGACCCTGAAAGGCACTATTAAGTATTTTGGTTTGCTTCTATGAACATCAGAATGACAGGATGAAATATTTTAATTAACCCAGCTTTTGGCTTTACAAGCTTGGTCCAGACATTTTCTCTTTTTTAGAAGCCAACTTGCTCTCCGTCCATACTCTTCCACCAGATGTCTCTCCTCTGGCCTTTCTCAGTCCTCATAACTGTAGCAAAGGTAGACAAATCTACTTGGCAGACTACTTGCACTGCTAAAAATGATCTCCCCTATGCACTGAGCAGGTGGGGCAAAGGCTACACAAAATGTATACACATTGATCCTATCATTCACATACCAGGAGTAATTGATCCCACTGAGCATGTTTATAGATCCATACTAACTCCTGGTTTCCTCACAGCATGTCAGGACTACACAAAATCTTTCAGAAACATTCATGGCTTCTGGAACGCATGGAGAGACACAGGCTTCTGTGGCTAGTCTGGGAGAAGCTGACTGCCCTGGACAGATTCCTCTACCTGCCAGGGCTACCAGGAAGCTTCACAAGCAATCAGAGCTGTAACAGAGACCCTGTGGAAATGCCTAACAGAATCACCAACATGCTAAGCACAGAAGCTTGCTCTGCAGAGCGCTTTTCAAGCAAGTTTCTATCCCCTGTGCTCTGTCCAACAGGGACGTGCAATCCCAACCTTTTCTCACCCAGTTATACTCCTTGTCAAACCATAGTTTCCTGTCAGATTTAATATAGTTGGAAACTCTTAGGCTTTACCTTTTTTTCTTCTCT